>NW_005054959.1:33325-36147 GCF_000277835.1 Geospiza fortis
AAATATAAATATAAATATAAAGATAAAGATAAAGATAAAGATAAATATAAATAATATGCCTATAACTATAACTAATTTCTATTAGAAACCCGGCAGGGCACAGAGCCCGTCCCCAAGGGGCGTGCAGCAGGGGCTGTGAGGGGCCCAGCTGTGCCTGTTGAAGGCATTTGAAATCCCTGGTTTGGGGTTTTTCACAGCCCTGGGGGAGCAGAGCTGGGCTCAGCACGTTCTGCCGGGCACACTCAGGGGACACAGCTCTTCTGGGTGACATCTGCCCATCCCAGCAGTTCTGCTGCAGCTGGATTTGTAGCTGGGCTTGAGGGAGCAGAACAGAGGGGGCAAAGCCAGCGCGCGCTGGAAACCAGGCGCAAACTCCTGATGTTCAGGCAAATCTGCACCGGCAGGGGATTCTGCACTTTGGATTCCCCCAGCTCCTGAGCAGATGTTCCTCTGCAAGAGATTTCATCTGCAGGGCTCCAGAGGGGGAAAAGGAGCTGCAGGGGACATGGAGGGACAGGGCCCAGGGAACGGCTCCAGAGTGGAAAAGGGGATTTGGGTGGGACATTGGGAATTGGGAATTGTTCCCTGGCAGGCCTGGATGGGACATTGGGAATTGGGAATTGTGCCCTGGCAGGGTGGGCAGGCCCTGGCACAGGGTGCCCACCCTGGGTCCCTGGCAGTGCCCAGGGCCAGGCTGGACACTGGCACACCCTGGCACAGTGGGAGGTGTCAGAGGGCACTGGACGGGCTCTGAGCTCCCTTCCCACCCAACCCAGGCTGGGATTCCAATATTTTGTGATTTTAGAAGTCAGACATGAATGGGCTGAGCAGGAAAAACACAGAGCAGAAGCACCGGCTTCAGAAAAAAACAGAATTCCAAACTTGGCCAGCGAGTGGCTTCAGGAAAAGCAGAATTCCCAAACTTGGCCAGTGTGTTGTGCTCAGGTATGGGACAGGATGGGGACAGGGGCTGGAATTCCTGCTCAGGATGGAGGGAAGGGGCTGGAATTCCTGCCCAGGATGGAGGGAAGGGCTGGAATTCCTGCTCAGGATGGAGGGAAGGGCTGGAATTCCTGCCTTCAATCCACACCCAGAGAAACCCACAAGTGGGGCCCTCACTCACCCCCTGCCCTGCTCCCTGGTTATTTCCCAGAGCCACTGGAGAGTGCTGACCCCAGGTACCAACCCCAAACTCCTTCAAACCCCTCCAGATCTGGGGTTCTGCAGGTTTTACCCACACAAACCTGGAGAAACCTTCATCCCCTGCACCCCACCCAGAGCTGGCATGGAAATGGTTTTTGGCATGGAAATGGCTTTTGGCAAACTCCTGCTTTGGCATGGAAATGGGTTTTGTCATGGAAATGGTTTTTGGCAAACTCCTGCTTTGGCATGGAAATGGGTTTTGTCATGGAAATGGTTTTTGGCAAACTCCTGCTTTGGCATGGAAATGGTTTTTGGCATGGAAATGGCTTTTGGCATGGAAATGGTTTTTGGCATGGAAATGGCTTTTGGCATGGAAATGGTTTTTGGCAAACCCAGGGAGGATTTAGGGGGCAGCAAAGCAGGGAGCCCAGAGCACCCAGGGAAGGAGGGAGGGAAGGAGGGAGGGAGGGAGGGATGTTGTGCCTTTGGCTCCTTACTTTGAGCAGCTTCATCAGCCCCTCCAGCTGCACCATCAGCTCCCTTCTGCTCTCCTCCAACATGCTGACATCCTCATCCAACCCAAACTCCTTCAAACCCCTCCAGATCTCAGATTCTGCAGGTTTTACCCACCCCAGCCTGGAGAAAGGTACCAACCTAGAGCCCAGGTACCAACCCAAATCCCTTCAAACCCCTCCAGATCTGGGGTTCTGCAGGTTTTACCCACACAAACCTGGAGAAACCTTCACCCCCTGCACCCCACCCAGAGCTGGCATGGAAATGGTTTTTGGCATGGAAATGGCTTTTGGCAAACTCCTGCTTTTGGCATGGAAATGGCTTTTGGCATGGAAATGGTTTTTGGCATGGAAATGGCTTTTGGCAAACTCCTGCTTTTGGCATGGAAATGGCTTTTGGCATGGAAATGGTTTTTGGCATGGAAATGGCTTTTGGCAAACCCAGGGAGGTTTCTAGGGGGCGGCAGCAAAGCAGGGAGCCCAGAGCACCCAGGGAAGGAGGGAGGGAGGGAGGGAGGGAGGGATGTTGTGCCTTTGGCTCCTTACTTTGAGCAGCTTCATCAGCCCCTCCAGCTGCACCATCAGCTCCCTTCTGCTCTCCTGCAGGGCTGACATCCTCTGCTCCAGCTCATCCTTCCTCTGCCTGTGCCAGGGACACGGGGGAGAGAGGAGAGACAAAGTCAGGCTGTGTCAGAGCTCCCAGGGAGGGAATTCTCCTCTGTGACACTGAGCCTGGCTCCCAGCACTGCCCAATCCCCATTTAAACCTGCAGTGAAGCTCAGCACCAAAACCTGGAGGGGACAATTCCCTCTGTTCCCCCAGCCATGGCAGCAGCAGAGAAAAATCCACTTGTTATGTACGTGAGCATCAGAGCAGAGCATTTCTGCCTCTGAGCATCCTGCAGAGCCCAGACAGAGCAGGAGGAGCTTGGGGAGCAGAGAGAGGGAAAAGAGAGGGCAGGAAAGGCTGCAGGAGTGTGAAAAATGCCTATTTTATGATTGGCTTTTGGCAAATATTCAAATGAATATTACATGTGTTAGGTTAGAAAGTTATGCTGTATTAATTTTCTTTAGTGTGTTAAATCTAGTTTTAGGTTATAACAATGTTAAAATAGAAACGGTGCTGTGTGAGATGCTTTTTTTAAAGAGAGGAATGAGGAACTCTCAC
>NW_005054960.1:0-1341 GCF_000277835.1 Geospiza fortis
AACCAGCCCAGCCTGGCCAAGGCAGGGTGCTGGGGAGTGTTTCCTCTGTGCCAGCTTGAAGAGAAAGAGGAAGTTCACAGGTTTCTTTCATCTTTACCTTTTTTTTCACAGAGGCGTGTACAGCATTCTATTGGCTAAAAGCTTTGCATCATTTCCATAAATGTCTCCCATGCAAAACCATGACAAAATGTTAAACAGAATATGTTCCTTAGTTACCCCATTCTCTTAGCAGCCTTTAAACCTGCACACAACACACTGTGGCTCTGTACCTTCCTTTTCACCTATATGTGCTGTGATGTTTTTCACTCTTTGCAGGTCTGTTGCACATGCCTAGCAGCTGCTCCCAAAGAAAAGGCTCTAGAAAAAAAAGACAGTGCTGGTCTGCACTTTCCTCTTGCTGCATGTAAGCCATACAAAACATACTTCTGCACTATGTACTTACCTTCTCAGCAACTTCTGTCATAATATTTTTTTGAACCTTAGAGTCTAAAGCTAAATGGAATTTTGTCTGCTAGGGCTCAGATAGGAATATGTACCAGCCCAGGTCGCTGTAGCAGACCTTCCTGCATCCAAATGATAACTTGAATACAGCGGGGGATGGAGGGGAGGAGCGGGTGTGCAGGGGTGTGCAAAGAACATGTGTGTGTGTGTGTGTGTGTGCGGGGTCTATGTACGTGTGTATGCAGAGGGTGTGTGTGTGCAGGGGTTGTGGGCACGGTGAGGTGCCAGAGGGAGCTGCCCCACTGCCAAGAAGGTGTGGGAGTGAAAGGAGTAAAACGAATGTGTCTTTACAAACAGACCGTGTGAATCTGCTTGTAGTCAAGGCTAGTAACTTATGGATAGTGAAGTAACAGAAGAAACTATTAGCTCTAGAAACTGTTGCTAATCAACAGATACTGTTCCTCAGCAAAGGCCGTGTTAAATTCCTGAACCTAGAGCAAGAAAACAGAGACTTAATAGAATAAGGAATAGTTTCTTTTTCTTTCCTTTACATAGCAAAAGGCAGCTGCACATTAGAATGGGGCATAGAGTAGGTGGTTCAGGAAGTCTGTACCTTCCGATTACCTCATCCAGTGAGGAAAGGAAGAGGGTGATGGGCCAGGAACTTAGCATAAAAAGAGGGCTGAGTCCCTCAACCATTTGAGAGACCCCATGGGAAATGCCCCATGGCGTCTCCCTTTAATAAAGTTACTGGACTCCTCTGTCTCCTTTTTAGGCATAAACCTCTGGCATCATGGATTAATTTTCCTAACAGGAGTGACCTGCAGCGGAGTCTCTGTGCGCACCCCCAGCCCTCCGGGAGGTGTAAAATGGTTCCCGGTGGCTCCCCCATGCGTCGTG
>NW_005054960.1:1508-17759 GCF_000277835.1 Geospiza fortis
TCCTTCCCCTGCTTAATCTGTCCAGAGCACGTGCTACTCCTTTTTCACCTGGATTTCCTTCAGCCACCACATGTAATATACCTCGCTGGAATAAAATCCTGAAAAGAGCCTTCTTGCCTCTCTCGCTGAGCCCGCTGTGGTGAGTGTTGTGTGTGGATCTGACTGCATTGCCTGAATGTTAATCCAACCTGCTTTTCTACAGGAGAGGTTTGTTGGGAACAGATAATAGGCAGCAGCACCCACCATCCAACTCCCACATTTTTATGGGGTCAACTCGCTACTGTCATGGGCAGGGCCAGGGCCCCCTCTCAAGAGCAACCGAGAGGGTGGGGAGTGGGTGGCTGTGAGACAATCAGTCGTTTTACGCCACGCAGTGCTGCTGCCTCCATCTCTCCATCTCGCTGCCTTCTAGACCCCGCTTGTGCACTTACGGGCATCCGTGCTCGCCACCGGCGTGGCGTGTGGCACAGAGCACACATGTTGCGCAGTAGGCGACAGGGAAGGCAAGGTGGGGTGGGCCAGGGTGGTCATGGTAGCGCGAAGAGAGGATGCCCCAGGACGAGCAGCAAGTGGCGGCCGCCCCTCCCAGGTGCCGTGTGACCTCGTGGTGGCCGTAACAAGGGGCTGCTGGCACTGCCTGTGCCGGTGGTGAGAGCGGGCATTCCCAGGGTGATGAGGGGTGGCCACCTTTGCCCCGCTGCCCTCCCTGCCTCACATGCCCGCTTCCGGAGAACCCAGGGTCCCCGCAGTGGCGCGGGGGTCAGGGAGGGGGAAGTGCGCTCGGCGCCATGCCAGCTGTTCCTGCCCAGCACCACGCTCCCCCAAGGCATTTTCCTGCCCATCCTGGGAAGGAGATGTAAAGGACACTGAATCTGGAGGTTGACTGTTGGTAGGAGCAACTTGCCTCCATTGATGACCTCTTTTTTCCCCCAGTTCAGCTACCTTGCAGTACGTTCAGTGGTGCTGAAGAGGGGCGGCTTGGAACAGACGCTGGCATAGGTGGTGCAAGAGCTCAACGCCAGGAGCTTTCAGTGGCATGTGTGAGGGTAGGAGGGCATAGCATCCATAGCTGAAGGCAAAAAGGTCAGAGCATGTAATCAGCACGTAAAGTTGTTAATCTTTGCAAACTGCTTGCAGAGTTGTTCCTTTCTTAGGTAATGGATGTTCGGATCAACCAGAACTGCATATGGTCAGTATTTGCAGATGTTACATGGACTGCTGGGGAAATAAGTGTAGCAGTTTATATGGCATTCTGCAAAAAAGTGACAGGTCTTTCTTTGTTCCTCAATTCTGTGAGGTTAAAACCCTGAAAATAGATTTTGCAAAATATCAGCTTTTTTCTGCTAGTACAAGAGATGAGCATAATCACCTTGCCTTTAAGATAGTAAAGATTACATATTTTTCTCCAAGATCATCAAGTGCTTTTGATCAGCATTTGTGTGCATGCATTAGCCTTGTTCTTTTCTTCCCTGGAGAACTTTTACAATACTCAGATGATCTGTGTAGGCTGTAGACTGCAGTGGTGGACTTCAAGGCTTCCAGCAGAAGGGAGATGCTGTCAATATTTTGGATCTGTGAGAAGCTCCTGGAAGCTTCCACAATGTCTGTCAGAGCCAATCCCTGATGGCTCAGAAGATGGACATGCCACTGGCCAAGGCTGAGCCAATTAGAGATGGTGGTAACGCCTCTGTGATAACATATTTAAGAAGAAAATCAAAACAAAGTGGAGCAGTTTTTTCTTCTACCCAGAGCAGAGGAGGAGGTGAGAACACACGAGGGAAACAACATGGAGACACCAAGGTCAGTGAAGAAGGAGGAGCTGTTGTGCCCTTCAAGAGAAATGGGCTGGGGTCAGTACTGTGCGAGAGTTCTTGGTTTATTCTAACAGAACCTCCTTGGTTCTGTTGGTTTGGTTTCACAGCTGGAGCAAAGGCACAGCATTGGAAGCAGCTCATAGGGCAGAAGTGGAACATATCCAAAGCACTGGACTTCATTGTCCTTCAGCACAGTGTAATTGAGTGTAGTCTAATTGGAGGAGTGCTGACCATCAGTGATATCAGATTTTTTTGAAGTGCTTAATTCTGTCAGAACAAGAAAGAAGGAAAGTGATGAAGATGAAATCCTTTCTTAAATCTGCCTACACAACAACTTCAGGGGTAGTTGTAATGTGTACTCACCTATTTTAGAACTGAAAGGATATTGGAGCCACCTGAAGAGAGCTTTCCTATGGAATACTATAAAACTGCCATAACAGTAACAAGTTTTCATACAGTAGTTTGAGCACAGAGGTAATATATGTACAGTTTTGGATGTCTAATTGTGCTGGCTCAAGAGTCAGTGTTGAGCTTTTCTGTTTTAAATCCAGTCTTACAGCTCTGCAGGGACCACTGCAGCATGATGTGACAGGGGGTGCTGATTCATGCATAAACTTTAGATCCTTTCATTATATCTTCAACCAGTTTAAAAACCTATGAATATCTGGCATGCTGGAACTTGAGAGTCATGGCCGAGGTTTCCACCAACATTTTGTAATAACAATGCTGTAGCTTTCATTCCTAAAGAAATAGCATTGAGCATATTGCTGGCAAAATGCTGAAAGAATAAGGAAAAAAAATATCCTTTAATGGGAAGGATGGAAAAAACTGAGACGTGTTTATTTGAATAAAAATTACTGTGGACCAAGCCTAAATGTATTTCACAATAAACTGTTAGAACTGATTTTAAGGAAAGGAGGAATGTATTAGCTGCTTGTGTTTCAGTTCATCTGTATTCCTCGTCTTTCTCTGTCACTCTTGTATTGAGGATGGATGAATAAGGTGACACATAGACTCTTAGGTCTCAGAAGGCAAATGCCCAGTTTATTAAAAATTACTTTTATAGACAGTTACGATACAGGTGGACCTGATTGGTCCTCAATCAATATCCCTCACACCATTGGCTAATTAGACACACCACACTCTTATGCACATTCTTACGAGAAAACAACACCAGCTGCAAAGATTAAGAAATGTTTTAATTCCTTCTCTGAAATGTCCCAAAGCTTCACAGAGCAATGCCTGGGAAAGTTTATCTGACTTTCTTCTCTGACCAATTCTCAGCATCCACAGTTGTCCTTTCCTTTTTACTATAAAACATTTCTCAGGCTCAGTGAGCAGATGTGAAACAGGTTCTGTGTATCCTTGTAATTTAAATGGTCAGGATCAGATGGGTTTCTGCAGTAAAAGAATATAATAAAACGGGGATGTAGCCTACAGTGGGAACTCCTGTGATTTTTCTTCTCTCAAAACATTTCTCCTCTCAAAATTAATCTCTGTAGCAAACTTTACACATTCTTCTACTCCCGAGAGATATCAATAAAGAAACCTGGGGTATTTATAGTGTGACAGTGCTGTCCCTGCTGTGCATCTTTGTGACTGGCTCACAGACCATTTTCACACTGCCATGATCCATAATGTGGGCAGATACAAAACCAACAGTTTTCTCTTGCCTACTTGACTTTTCAAATTCTTATTGTGTGATTATTGCATTAATTTTGTCCATAGTATCTGAAAAAATTTACCATGCAATTTTGAATACAGCACAAATATATATTTTACTCTTAGAAATCTGAAAGTGAGTTTTATTTAATAGTAGTTTGTGAGTAGTATGGTGTCCTAGGTTGACAAGGAAGTGAGTTTTCTCGGGAAGTTACAGCCAAACCAATCAGTGGTCAGATTTGAATATTGACACCTGGTGTAACCACTGAAGACATGGACACGCCTCTGAGAACACAGGGGGTTAAAAGCAGAGAACTAGCAGAGGAACTCTATTTTCTTCTGGTCAGTGAAGAGTTCAGACCTCCCCCGCCCAGCCACAGGCTGGGTGGGGGAGGGGAAGCCATGCAGCCAGGGCTGGCCAGGAGCTCCGGACAGAGAAAGGGGGTGAAGGGACTGGAACCGGGCCACCCCCTGTAGGACGGAGGGGTGGAGAAACACTGAGATGTCCCGGGAAGCCCCCCCCCCGGAGAGAGAGAGAGCCTGTGCTACCTTGAAATTTGATATCGTGCTGGCAGCATGCAGGCAGAGGAGAAAGAGAAGGGAGGGGGGAAGGTGCCCAGCCGTGGGAGTCCCAGGCAGGCCGCTGTGAGCAGCAGAGCCCAAGATTTTAACCCTTTCCTAGGCAAAGAAAACTTTGCAAAACACTAATCCTCCTTGATCTGAAAAAGAGAGACAGCCTGGGACCTGAGATGTCAGAAGAAGATGGGAAAGAATCCTAGGTGGGAAGAGATGATGGAGTGGCCTTTGGCTGGACTTTTTCTTGTATAGCCATGGACTGAACCAATTTTTCTGTAACAAAGAGACTGCATGTAGGGGGATGCAGTGGTTTGAGCCAAGAGAGTGACCTGCTGTAGTGATTGCCAGTGCAGGAGTGAGAGTGACTTGATGCAGTGATGCCATGTGCAGGAGTGAACAGAGAAAGATGAGGAAGGTGTGGTGGTGCCCTCTGTCTTCAGGGAAGTAGAAGATCTCTGTTCTCAAGACCCCTGGCCCCAGGGGAGGTGAAAATGGGGGGGACTGTTGTCCCAAAATAGGAAACTGTTGTTTTTTGGTACTTGGCAAAGCATCCTTAAAAGGGAACCGGATAAGCAGTTTTGGTCCATGGACGGTGGTGAGAGCACTGTGCATGGAAGGAGGATGTCACGATGGCAGATTTTCTCTGGGTGGTGCCATGTGTGACATGGAAACATAAGAAGTTTCAACTGTGTTTCCTGGGGAAGACTATGGCACAAGAGAGACTCCTCTCTCCCTTGATGAATCGAGAATTGATTATCTGAGAGGTGGTAACTTGACTGAGAATCCAAGGTTTTGTGTCACTATGCTGTGTTGGAAATTGGGTGGGGGGAGGAGGAATGTTTTCATTCTGAATTTTGTGTGTTCATTTTATTATAGTGTGGGTTAATAAAGGTTTTTTTTCTTTATTTCTAAGCTTGAGCCTGCTCTGCTCTGTTTCTGGTCACATCTCACAGCAGTCATTTGAGGAAAATATATTTTCATGGGTGCACTGGCACTGCGCCAGCGCCAACCCATGACATATGGCAATCATGTCGTAAATATGCCAATCAAGCTTGTAAAGAAACCCATATTATCAGTCAATCTCTTCAATATATTCATGTGTTTATATGTGATTTTATTACTATATAAGAGATGAAAATATAGATTTTTTTTCTGGTTTTGCTAATGAAAGTTTTAATTTACACTGACTTCAGTAGGTGTGATTGATTGCACAGAGTTGGGGATGTACTTAATTCCTTGTGTATGTAAGACTTGCTTTACTATCCAGTGTGTGTTATGCCCCCAAAGCAAGCACTATTGCTCTAAGTGATGCTGTTACTGCTTATTTCATTTGTTCTTTTTTCAAGCTTGTCATGGTTAAAATATTTTTGAGAATTAAGGCATGTTTAACAGATAATTATTTTTTAACATTTGATATTTACTAGGAACGTATATAATAACTGTGAACATATTAGTTTGAAAATGCATTAAATAGATAAAGACTATTCTGTTCTCATTATTTTGAAAATTCAGATAGCATGATTTGTCGGGCATCCTCTGTGAAGACATGATTAAATTGTTAAAAACTGTTTTCTTAGGGAAAATAAAATTTTAGAATAATTCATTAAAATGAAATTAAAGTTGTATATGCTGATAGGACTGTTGGGGGTTGCAGGCATGCAGAAACCATGGGAAGTAGCTGTGGCAGTTACAATGTCCTTGAGGAGAGAAAAATAGAAGTACTATGTGCCAAGCTTATCAGAATAACGGAATTCCAGGGCTACAGAAAAGCAAAACTTAGAAATGATTATCGTCATATGTAGCAACCAATGAGCATGGATTGGCAACCAATGACTGCAGAGACAAGACTCGTGCCAGCCTCGTGAACAAGGCGGAGGATCCAATCATATTCTGCGTGATCGCGTGTACAAGAAAGTTTTTACTGTATATTAGTAGCGCTGATAGAGGCAATAAATGGAGCTTCTTTTACTCGCATCGCATCGGTGTGTTTCTCCCCTCCACCTGGCCGCGGCATTGGACTAATTTTTAGGAAACTAAAAAGAGGACATAACCCACAGGAAACATAAATGTGTATATGTACATATATAGGTAGACATGTATGTGTGTATACACACATGTAAATGTAAATGTACACATACATACTGTTTTATTTTGAATTTCAGATGAATAAAAAGCAGGACTTTGGTTAAACTCTACAATCCATTTTCTGAAGAGGATTATCTCAGAGCACTTACTAGTAAGCTAATTTATCTCTAAGTTGTTCTCATGCCTGTGAAACAGGTGCATGAATTACTAATTTTTTATATTGGGGGTTCATGCCCATATTCTGGAAACAATATCACAGCAACTCAAGCCAAGGAATGTCAAGTCAGACTGAATTTTTTTTTCCCCTCTATGCATGTTGCAAATTCCATTCCACTGTACTATTACAGTCTCTGAGGGGGTTCTTGGTACAAATGTGGGTTCCTGCAAGCAGCAAAATGTTCCTGCATGACTATACCTTGGGCAGAGACCTACTGATATTTGAGCGTTTAATCCAGGTGTACTATTTGTAAAGCAGGGTAAATAATTTGCATGGCTAGTGCATGCCAGGCACATGCTTAAATAAGCTACACTAATGCTACTTATAGCAAAAGCAGAATTGAGCCACACTGGCATTACAGGGAGTGGTTAGGTCTCAGAATCTCTGCTGGTCAGAGTGACCCCAAGATGCATTAGAAAGTCTCTTTTCCCAGCCCGGCTGTCGAAGAAGGAGTCAGAACTCTTCTATTCTTGTTCTCAAGGTTGTTTATTGTTTCTTATCTATAAAATTCTTTCTCTGGCCTGCCCAAGTCTACCTTAAACCAATCCAAAAGTGCCAGCATCACCCAGAACATGGAGGCTAGGAAGAAGAAGGAAAAGGGACAAGGCACGCCCAAATTCCTCCATCTTGGGACCCTGAGCCCCCATTCTAAAAACCTCAAAAATCTATTTTTTCACCCTGTGACAAACTGTAGTAAACCCCATGGACATAGGTAAAGCTCCATGGAGAATTGAATAATAGGAATGCTGAGACAGCAACATAAGTTCCTGTCTCTCTGACCTCCACCCCATAGCTTATCTCTGTAACCCTATAGGCTATGTTACTTTAACCCTTACTATTGGTCAAATCTGGATCCCCCTTAAACATATTAAAGGGGCATACTATAGCCCATTCGGTAGAAGAGCTGTCTCTGGACCATTTGCGGACCCCCTCAATAAAACCATCGCTGCGGAACCCCAGAACGCCTCCTCCTCTCTCTCTGTCGTCTGCTGCAGCCTGAGCCAAGGGCAAACTTACCTAGCAAGCAAGAGCTGAAATCCTAAGAGCTTGCAATCGCTATCACTACCGAGCTTGCTAAGGGAGTTAGCCCGCGGCATTGGCCTCAAGCTAGCCGGCTCTCGGGCACCCTGTCTCCCTGGGGACTGGGCTCCTGAGCTATCTTGCACTGCTTGAGAATAAGGCCAGAACAGAGGCTTTATTAACAAACTAACTATTATTCTACTTAAACTCTCTTGACTTGTAATTCTTCATATAAAGGTGGTAATTTGCTCCATGGGTCAAGATCAAAGGCACAGGGGTCTTGGGCTCTGTGCCAAGGTCTCTGAGCCCCCTGGGCAGGGGCTCGAGTCCTCTAGGGCAACCAGAGGAATTTCCTGGGTTCCGACAGTTAGGAGAATCATACAGGATGTAACTTAAATTATTTGATTTGTCTTGTCCATGTCAGGCAGAAGACCTGAATTTTAACCCTTTGTCTTTCCTTTTCAAGTTGACTGCCCTTCGTGCTGGGCCATTTTTGTTTGGATGTCCGAATCCCTCTCTGTCTCTTACTCTTCTTCATTTTTCCTGCCTCGATTAATTTTTTGTTAAAAAAACCTTAGTAATCCTACATTTTGCCTGATTCAGGAAGGACAAAAGTAACTTGGAGATTTTGGAATCAGGAAGACAATTTTTTGCCCTTTGATGTTATAGTAAATCATAGAGGGGAAAAAAAACCTGTTAGGAAAATTAGGTTATATTAATTTAAACAATTGCGTTGCTCGACCAACAAATGGTAACAGGCCAGATTTATACACAGCTTCAAATGTTTGAAGCCATTTTAAAGGAACAGTTGGAAATATAATAATATAATTTTAATCTATTGAAAGTAAAGATGGATTTGAGGGATCAGGAACATGAGAATATGAGTCCCTATCTATTATATATTGCAGTAAAAGTATGGTTTTAATTTCACTCACAGCCTTACATCTGCTCCATCTGAAGGTGATTTCATTTGGTGAGAGTGGAACATGCTGAAATTCTGAAAAGTCTTGACTGAAAAGTCATTTGGTCCTTTTACAGACTAATGGGATTTGTTGATGTATTCAACAACCTGATCCTGTGGTCTGGAGTCCAGAACAATAAGACTGTTTCTCCAGGCTGTTTTCACTCAACCAAATAAATGACCAAGCTTCTTCTGATGGTGCTAGGAAGAGAACCAGATCCGAAAATTCGATTAGGTATTAGTTATTTTTTCTGTATAAATGTGGAAAATGGATTTTTTTTTTCTATGGAAAGAAGCAGAGATTAAACAATGCCTTAAAAGGTCAGTAATGTTTGAACACTCATCTGACCTACACAATATTGTTTTGAAACTTTCTGGTACATGCTCATATAAGACCCCATCTTTGTTTGCTTGCTTGGGTTTTTTTACATATTTTACACCTTTTTAAAAAGTTCTTTGTCAGGTATGGAAATCTTAGAAAAATTATTAGACCATTTCAACTCAGTATAAATATGTAAATAGAACTGCTAGCTAAAAAAGGAAATGTTTGGTCCACGCTTGTGTGGGTGAAGGGAAAAAACATAATGCTTAGTCCTCTCCTTTGTTTGTATTTGATCTTGGATGTTATTATTTGATGAAATCTTTGCTGAAACTTGAAGTTTTAATTTTCTCTTAACTCCTTTTTTTACCTGTAGTAAAATGTGTTTTAGCTTGACTTAATAAAACTGAGTAGCATACTTCTGCTATAGAAGTAAGCAAGCATCTGTGAGCTGCAAATTCTGATTTTGTTAGCAAGTGGAACACTTAATGTTTATTTGAGCTTCTCTCTTTACTTCTATTTCAATATGATAAAACCAGAATATATTCTTAAAGGTCTCCATTTATACAGGCACTTTTCATTTACTTGCGGTTAATATACCTGAAAATACAGTTTGTGATTTTCACCCTATCTTGTGTGACCTCAAGGGACAGCTCCAGAAAATGGGAGTGTCCTTGAAGTTCTGTGGCACATCTGGTGGCCTGTGAAGGTCCTTCAGGTACTCCAGCTTCTGAAACAGTGCTTGGAACATGTACTTTGTAACGTCAATATTTTCCTGAGTTTCATGAGAAAAGAACATGTCTGTAAACACCCAAATGACTTTTAGGAACTCTGACATTTTTGTAAGTACTGTTGCAATTAGTTGGTTTTTGTAGTGGAAAACAAGGATCATATTAAGTAATGACTTAGACATTCCAAATGAATACAGATTCAAGGATGGTATGGGCCTGTTACAACATGTTGAAGAACCTACAGTGTTATTACGTCTAGTTTTGATCTTCTGGGGATGAAAAAAATATTACTCACTTGAATATTTTTGTTTGCAACTCAATGGAAGTATTTCTGGCTTCCTTTTGAACCTATGAATACAGTGGTTTGGTCAGTGTTGTGACTCATAGAATTACTTTCCATTTTCTGGAACACAGAATCATGATTTCCTGTGCCAGAATTCTGTCTTTATCTGGCATTTCAGGAACTTGCAATGTTCAATTTTTGCAGTTTTTCATTGTTACAAGACATCTTGAGATCTGTATGTGTTGCCTTTTTCCCAGTCTGGAAATGAAACTCGAGACAATTTTAGTAAGGAGGTAATATAAGAGTAGATCTTTATTTGAAGGCCTTCAGGGGCAGTTATGGAAAGATGTCCACAAAAGCCCACCCCCTCCAGGTATGGCTTACATTTTTATAGGTTTTAGGAAGTTAGCATAATTGATAAAAAGCACCAATTAGGAGGACAAGGGGTGATGCAATTCCCCTCCAGGTCAAACCCCTTCTCTGGAGTCTCCCCCCTCGGCACTAGTTGTACTTTGTCCATGAGAATGTATCTCGAAGAGATGTTCTCAACCTTGGTTCTCAGGAAAAACCAAGAGAGCATTGGGGCCTCGTACCCCCTGGGGTTTGGAGCTCTGGAATTTCTTTTGCCTTTCTACCTAGGGAAAGGCCATGAAAAATTACTGGGAAAACTAGCCACTAATACAATAGGCTACAACCAGCCCTGCTTCCCAGAGTGGATCACCATTCCCCTTGTGTGCATTTACATGCTCTCCACCAACATCCTCCTGGTCAACCTGCTCGTGGCCATGTTCGGGTGTGTAACGAAGGAGCCGTGGCTTCCTGGTCATCCCCGTACTGACATATCTCTGGGAACGGGGGTGGAGTGCTGGAAAACAGCAGGAAGCCACCTCTTGCCTCTGCATCTGTCACAGCAGCCTGGGGGAAGCTGATGCAGTGTCCAGGGGAGAGATTGCTGCCTGTCCTTTGCCTCCATCTCTAAGCATCCTCTGGACTGTGGGTGTGGTGCGAACCCCTGTGGGTCACACAGGGGGTGATGCTGGGTCAGGGCCTTATCAAGTGTGAGTTGCTGCCCAAGTGACCTTGCTAGAGTGAGTAAATGAGTTATTATCTGTCACAATAGGACACGAAATGAACGACACGCAAGCTGAAACCTCCAAGGTAAAAAGAAGGAAGATTATTTCTCGACCTCGATATATAAAGAATTCCAAAAGTGACCCTGGATTGGAGGATGAAATTGCCACCTCTCCAGCCACACTGGTCAAACCAACAGTCCATCAGATTTCTCCTCCTCCAGAAAAGAATGCAAAACAATCATTATTTACATAAGAGTGTGTGAGAAACTCCATTACAAAAATGTAAACATCAGAAGGCTTAGAAAAACTTAGAAGAACAGGGCGACAATTATCACTCTTCAGGACACTGTGGTTTTATTAACCTGAGCTGCTGTATGGTGAGGATGGGTCTGGTACTGCTTTGATGGACCTGCCATTTATTGTTCTGACTTAAGCCACAGGCAATGGGCCACATCCCCTTGGGACATGCAAAAGGACTTTGTCTTGAGAAGTGCCTTCACCTCTAGACCAGCAAGGGCGGGGAACATCTTCCTCAGCTTCTCCCAGAAATCTTTGTTGCATCCACTGCAAGCTCTGACATGGAGTTGATTTAATCATGGGAAGTTCCTCATATCAGACTTTGGGGGTGTGTTGCCTTCGTGTCTCACTTGGGAATGCAGCTGGATTGGTGCTGTGGCTCTGTTCCTATTCCCAGCCCTGCTCCTTTTCTGTTTTTGTGTTTTGATGGTACCTTGGCAGGAAGTTGCTTTGGCAACAAGAGTATTGACAGGACTCTTGGTGCTGCTCAAGAGGATCTCTCAGCTGAATGACACTGCCAGTGTTTCCTGGCCTGAGATGAAATGTTTGAGGGTGATACGTTGAGAATGCCTCAGATTTAGGTTCTTCTCTGACCCTTTCTCCCAGGGCTGACCTGGACTCTAAAGACGGCCAGAAATATTATTTTTGGCAAGGCAGCCAGGACGGGTACAGCATATCTGTGCCTGGGGAGAGACAAGCATGCTCATACTCCTTAGAAAGGGGGCAAGTACCTCACAATAATGGAGAGTGTAGCAGTAAGCCAGCTCTACCCTAAAAACCTTTAATATTTGCTAGAACACTTACTTTTACAGTGCCTAATGGTAAATGTTCTAGTTTATGCTGTCATGCCAGTAAAAAACCCTCTAGTTTTTGCCAGTTGTATTTGTCTTTTAAACAAAAAGATAATCTCCACCAGATAAAGGTTTTCATTTATCTTATGTAAAGGATCCATTAGGCTCTCAGCAGAGACATTTTGGGAGCATCCATCTGCCCCTTAATGTCACACTGAAAGGTCAGGCAGCCTGGGAGCTGCTTGCTCCTGTGGTTGTTGTTTTGCTCGGATCATACAGTGCTTTGTGCTGTGGGTTTGATCTGGGCCTGAAGTGTCCTTAATACCTCTACTAAAAATCTCAGGACCTTTTAATTTTTGGTTAGTGTTCTAGTTTTAGGTTTGGGGTTTTTTTCTGTAAGAAAGGAGTTATCTGCTCAATCTTGTGAAGAAGCATCCCGTTCTCATGGGTCTAGACTAGAAGATGATTGCTTAGAGTTGAGGTAGTAGAAGTACATGGAGTATTTTCTTCCTATTCAGATTTTTTCCTGTTTATTTGTAACTTCAAGGGTTTTTTTTTCTACTACCTTAGTTCCACCCATTTGCAAATTACTCTCTAAGAAGGAGAACAAACTAAATAACATCCTGGTTAATAAAAATTACCACCTTCAGAATGACTGGGGCCCCTAACATCAGAAGGACATGGAGCTGCTGGAATGAGTCCAGAGGACTCCAAGGGATGGAGCCCCTCTGTTCTGAGGCCAGCCTGGGAGAACTGGGGGTGTTCACCTGGAGAAGAGAAGGCTCCAGGGAGACCTTAGAGACCCTTCCAGTGCCTAAAGGGCCTCCAGAAGAGCTGGGGAGGGACTTGGGACAAGGGATAGAGAGACAGGACACTGGGAATGGCTTCCTGCTGCCAGAGGGAAGGGAGAGATGGTATATTGGAAAGGAATTGTTCACTGTGAGGGTGCTGAGGCCCTGGCACAGGGTGCCCAGAGAACCTGTGGTTGCCCCTGGATCCCTGGAAGTGTCCCAGGCCTGTTGGATGGGGCTTGGAACAACCTGGGATAGTGGAAGGTGTCCCTGCCCATGGCAGGGGGTGGAATGGGATGAGCTTTAAGGTCACTCCCAAGCCAAACCACTCTGGGATTCTGTGACTGTAAAACCATGCCCTGGTACAGTAGAGGAATGCTCTTTTCTTGTCTCTGATGCAGCTCTTTGATGAATAACTAAGCTGGGTGTGTTCTCTCTTTCCCATCAGTTACATTGTTGGACCAGTGCAAGAGAACAATGACCAGGTGTGGAAGTTCCAGCATTTTTTCCTGGTGCAGGAATACTGCAGTTGCCTGACCATCCCCTTCCCCTTTGTCATCTTTGCCTACATATTCATGGTGATGAGGAAATGCTTCAAGTGCTGCTGTAACAAAGAAAGCAAAGAGCCATCGATTTGTTGTGAGTTGGATTTTTCCTTGTTGCCCAAAAGTCATCTCTGCAACAGGTGCATTGCAGATCCTCCATGGCATCCTGTGCTTATTCCAGGCATTTTGTGCTGTGCTGGGAAATTTCCCAGGGCCATGTAGACCTCTGTCATGCAAATCCACTGTGCTGCTGGAAATCTCTTCAGTAAGATTCAAGTCTTCAAGTGAGATTTATCCAGTGCTCTCTTGTCCAAGCCATTTTGATGTAGAATTGCTTTGTGTGTGTAAATCATTAAGACTTCAGATTAATCCTAACTCTTTAAGGCTGCCTGTGCTGTTTCTCAGCTTTGCAAGGTTGTGGGTTTGGCTTTTTTGTAATTCATTCTGCTTGCTAGGGAGTGACTGAAAGAGAAGAAACAGTTTCCTGGCCCTCTGGATGTAGCTAAATGAGCAAACCACCTCAAAAATGTGGCAAGTCAGTTCTCAAGCTATTTCTCCTTTAATATCTCTGTCAGAAGACACAGATAGGAATTGTTTTAACAAGCTTCCCCCCCCTCACCTCTCCAGCAAATATAGTGTTTTCTCAGCTGAGAGAGCATAAGTTGAGTTAATTGACAGGCTTGTTCCCATCCATCAGCAACCTGCCTGTTGCCCTGCAGCAGAAGCTGGATTTGTTACCAGTTTAGGAGGAAGAGCATGCTTTGGGCTGTAAAATTGCTTAGCACTAAATCATTTTGGCTGTCCAAATTGCTGTGTGGATTTCTTGCTGGGGAAGCTGTTGGATGGCAGAAATTCCTGCTCAAATGATGCACAGTGCATGTTGCAGCTCTGAAAGAATGGGAGAGTTAATTAGAGCCAGAAAATGATTGTGGTTTTGCTGATGATAGGAACTGAGAACTGCGTGGAGGAAGCACATTGATGTGTTGACTGTTGTAAAATCCTGCCTTCCCCATTTAACTCTTAAGGAAATGGTTGGGATTTGGGTGCTTAAATGATTGTTGGAATGTGGGAGAACAGCTGAGGGGTGTGTGAGCTCAGAGGAGCACTGGGTGGAAGAAAGGGACTTCAGCCCTGGGCTTCTTTTGTCTCAGTTAATTTTATTTTTTTTTTATTTAAACCCTTGTGTGTCCTATTTTTATGCTATCCTTTTGGAACAGGATAAAATGCTGAAGTATTTCCCTGGAGGACTTTGATGACTCAAAGTGGGCTCCTCTGTATCAACTCTTGAATTTACAACACCATCATAAAATGCTTTTTAGAGAAGATAATTCTTCATTGTTCTGGAGTGTTTCAGTTCAATGAAAAATCATACATCATGGTTCTTAGAAGTGTTACTCTTAATGATCCAATACAGGATAATGTAGAAACAAATGAAAAGCTCAAACCCAGATGGGAACTTGCTAGAATGTCCTGTACCTGTGTTAACCAAGACCCAAAGAACTCCAAAAAGACTTTTGGAGCTTGTAAGGTTGAGGAGGTGGGGGGTGTTTTGTGTTTGTTTGTCTGGTTTTGGGTTTTATGTTTGCTCATATTTTGTATTTTTAAGTGACTCTGGTTGCCAGGAGCATTCAGTGAAAGGCATTAGTGTCACATCTGTCAGAGCTGAGTCAGGGGTGGGCAGTGGGGCTGTGAGTGCTCAGGATGTGAAGAAGGGAATCATTAACCTCTGAATGCACACACTGACCCAGCCTTCTTGCACCTTGGCTTTGGAAAGACAAATTAAGTATTTTTTCTTCAAATGCATTTCCTAGGCTCAAGAAATGAGAACAATGAAATCCTGGCATGGGAAGCTGTCATGAAGGAAAATTACCTCGCCAAAATCAATACAAAAGAAAATGATTAATTGGAAGAGTAAGCCTGCCCATCTTTGTCTTCATTCTCTTAATTTTCTCTTGAACATTTCTAGTGAAGGCAAGTTTTCAGCAGCTCCAAATGTTTACAAACTAATGAGTAAGTAAATAAACTCATTGTAAACGTGCTTTTTATTTCTAAAGGGAAATGGTGCTTTTTTGTCTGCTGCAGAGAAGAAAATGTCTTCCCATGGTGTTTTGAGATCTCATCATGGGAAGCAGTGCCACAGCTGACTCTTCTTGTAGCATTAGTTTAGGTTGGACATTAGGAAAAAGTTCTTTATGGAAAGGGTTGTCCAGCTCTGGAACAGACTGCCCAAGGCAGTGGTGGCACCCCCACTTCGGGGTGGGGATTTAAAAGCCGTGTGGATGTGGCACTTGAGGACATGAGTTAGTGGTGGAATTGGTTGGACTCGATCTTTTCCAACCCAAATAATTCTAGGATTATACATTTAGCAGAGAATGTTTATCATTAGACCTGGAATCTCAGACATTCCCACAGCAGTAATCTGTGGTATTCACATATCCTCTGAACAGAGAGAGACATAGACTTTTCCAGGATTTTCCTGGGGAAGGCTGTGAGAAAGCTCAGAAAAAGTATGATAAACAATTTTTATCTCCACTTGCTGCATCTGTTGTTGTGCACATGTGGAATGTGTTATGGAGATTGTTTACCAAAGAGGGATTTCTTAATTGGACTCTGGTGATGGTGTTTTGATTCATTGACCAATTGGATTTATGTGCGTATCGGACTGCCTGGCAAGGGCGATGGGTTTTTCTTAGTAGTATAGTATAGTATCGTATAGCTTAATAAAGCATTTGATCAGCCTTATGCAATCATGGAGTCAATGTACATTATTACCCAGCGGGGTCTGCTGCCACAATAGTAATCCAGATGGAGATATGTACTTAGTAGCATGAGTAGGTGTCGTGGTTTGAGAGGAAGTAAGTTTTCTGGGATATGCTGTGGTCAAACCGATGGGTGTTCAGATTTGAATATTGGCACCTGGTGTGGCCACTGGGGACATGGATACGCCTCTGAGAACACAGGGGTTAAAAGCAGAGCACTCCCGGGGGAAGCTCTCTTGAGTGGGGGAAGCTCTCTTGATTCCAGCGAGGGAAGCAGGTCAGACCTCCCCCGGCCGCTGCTGGCTGGGCGGGGGGGGGGGAGCCACG
>NW_005054960.1:18038-24635 GCF_000277835.1 Geospiza fortis
TTTCTTGTTATAGCCATGGACAGAACCATGTTCCTTGTGACACAGAGACTGCATCCAGGGGGAGGCAATGGCTCAGAGCTAAGAGGGTTCAGTGTTGGTACCCCTCGGCCCCAGGGGGTGAAATTTGGGGGGGACATTTGTCCTGCAAGTGAGAGACTGTGCTCTTTTTGGAACTGGACAAAGCACCCTTAAAAGGAAAACCCTAGAAGCAGCTCTGGTCCATGTGCAGTGGTGAGAGCACTGGACATGGAAGGAAGAGGTCATGATGGCAGATGTTCTCCGGGTGGTGCCACAAGTGACATGGATACACAGGAGGTTTCAACGGTGTTTCCTGGGGAAGCCTATGGCACAAGAAGGACTCCTCTCCTCTTGATGAACTGAGAATTGATTATCTAAAGAGTGGTGATGGACCGAGAGTTGGTGATTTGGGGGAAGGATGTATTAGAAATTTGGTGGGGGGAGGAGAAAATGTTTTTGGAAGGTTTTTATTTTCCCTGTGTGTTTCTTTTTACTTAGAGTTGTAGTTTAGTTAATAAAGTTTTCTTTATTTCTAAGTGGGGGCCTGCTTTGCTTATTCCTGGTCACATCTCACTGCAGAAACCAGGGAGAATGTATTTTCATGGGGGCACTGGCATTGCGCCAGCATCAAACCATGACAGTAGGGAAGATGGTCTTTAGAATCATGGTATTTGGAGCTTGGGGACTTAGACTTGGATGTTTCTTTGGCTGCCAGCTCATGGAAACATTATCATTGGGATCTGTCTCGCTGCTTTCAGAGTAAGAGTGTAAGAGAAAAAAGAAACACAAAGAAAGCAAAAAACCAGAACACTGCTAGAGAACAAAACCTGCTCTGTATGATTGCTTAACTTTGCTAACTTCTGGTGGCTTGAGTATTTCCCTTAATCAGAGAGAGCTAATAGGAATGGGCAAGAAAAACCAGACTCTTCCATATCTGTGGGCATTAACATTGCTGTCCACAAAAAAGTGTTTAAGACTACCCAGAGACACACAGTGTTGGATAAGAAGCCGAACAAATAGCAAAAACATCTCCTTGGTACTGGAAGCAAAATGTCTTGAGAAGGAAAATGGAATAGCATCCTACTAATAGTAATTTGCATGTTAGTTCATTTACTTGTACTAAAAATTATGCCAGTCATGTGCAGCCCTGCCTCCCTAGGAGGATGGAGCACTGGGGGGTGTTGGGGTGTGGTAATTAGCCAAGTTTTCCTTGGTATCCAGACTGATCCCTTTGCTCTGTGTTCTCCTTCTGCTTCTAGGATGGTGCATTAATTTAGACAACTGGATGCAAAGGTACTTCTGTCCCATATTGCTTTGGGGAATGTGATTCTCTCTGGTAAAGCAGGGGGTGTACCATGGCAAGGAAAATGAGCCTCCCAGAGTCATGTGCAGTCTTTGTCACTGTCACCAGGGCCCCATTTTAACTGGGCTTTTTTACCATGGTGTTTTGATTCCATAGACAGGAATGTGTAGGGCGTGTAGTGATTAGGAGAAAAGGGAATGGTTTTGAACTCAGAGTGGGGTTAGATGGGATAATGGGAAGAAATTCTTGGTTGTGAGGGTAGGGAGGCCCTGGCACAGGGTTTCCAGAGAAGCTGTGTCTGCCCCTGGATCCCTGGAAGTGTCCAAAGCTGGGCTGGATGGGGCTTGGAGCAGCCTGTGTTCCTGCCCACAGCAGGGGTGAACACAATGAGCTGTAAGGTCCCTTCAAAGCCACAAGAGCTTCATATTGTGATGGAAGATGAAACAGAAAGACACTGGCTTAGTGCTGGAGGAGTGTTTCTCAGTATTCCTTATGGGATGAAACAGAATAAAAGTAATTTACATCTTATAGTAAATTTCCCTCTTATAGTAAAACTGCAACATTCGGCTGTGTAACAGGCCCATGAAACACCAATGGGAAAAAGGGGTGTAACACACTTGACATGTCCCCTTCCCAAAGGTGTCTGTCAAGTTTAGCTTCTGGTGCTGTTGGCATGGGGTAATTAAGCAATAGAAAGCTACCAATCTACTGGAGAGCCCATTATGAGAATTGACATACAAATAATCTTTTTATGACTGTGATGCTGAAAAGACCTTCACAATGGGTGTTTTCTGAGGCTTGACTGAATTATATATTTGGCCTCTGAAGTGGGGAGTGGCTTTGGTATGAAGCACAGACTTTTGAGAAGCTCACAGGTGAAAAGACCCACACATACTTCAGAGTACGTATGCTGGTTGCTGTCAAATAATTTAGATTGCAAAATAATAGCTTGCTTCCCAGACTGAAAGGGAAGTGGTGAGCGAGTCTGTGGCTAGTGATGCTGCTCTTGAAATTGAAAGGAGATCTGCTAACCTTAATTCTCTCCTGAAAATAAATACCCATCTCCTGCTTTTCTCTTCTGGTAACTGCTGGTTAACTTGCTGAAATACAGAGGCATCAGGGCTTGTTGCATTAATTGCCCTGATGAGCACTGTAATTGGGAGTGTCCTTTCGAGCACTCTTACATTTGGTGTAATATTTGAAGAGGCAATTACTCGTTACTTCCATTTCTCATTAGCATTGCTTTCCTTCAGCTAGATGGACTTTACAAAAATAACCTCCTTCTTTTTTTAAGCTCTCTGATTTGAAAGGCCTTCTGAAAGAGATTTCCAGTAAAATTAAATGAGTGCAGCTGAAATCCAAGAGCAGCTACTGGAGCAGGGTAAGCCCTCTTTAAATCCATTCTCTGCCTTGAAAAAGTTTACCGGCATTTGTGGTGTTAAATTGGTGTGTTTTTGAAAGAAGAGTTAGTATTAATTGTTGATGCCTGTATTCATATTGTCTGATATTGGGAAAGAAAGGAGACCTGAATTCTCTTCCTCATTTATGTTTTTCTTCCTGAAAAATATAGTTTTCCATCTGGGGTTTCAATCAATTTTTGGCACTGTTTAAAATACCTTGTTTAAAATTCATTTAAAAACTGTTACTAACCCAAGGTTATTTTAGTTGTCTTTGTGTTGGAGGGCCTCTAGAAAATGAGGAGCTGCTGTGCTGGATCCTTTACCCTTGGTACCTCTTAACTCTGAAGAGCAGGCAACCCAAATAGAAAAGACAAGTGAGGGCAGGAGTAAGGTTTATTTTTCCACTATCAAAGTGGGGCATTAGGATGGATCGCTGTAGCCTTCCTGTGTCCTGTACAATAAGCTGCAGTGTGAAGAGCTGATCCAAAGTCTCTGGTCCAGTTGAGTGTCTGGTCATCAGCTTTGTGTACTTTCACCTCCAGTTTCAAGGAAGAATTGGCTTGGAGCCAAAAGTACCAGTGGGATGTGAAAGGCAGCCAGAATACTGATGGATGCAGAGAACACTGTCATCTTTAGAGACAGCAGGTTAAGAAGTGTAACTGCTGAATGGGATAATCTGGAACAACTTGATCAGCCTGGACATTAGGGCCTGGCTCCTTCTTCCACAGAGTGGTTTTGTCCAAGAGAACTTTAACCTGTGCCAAGCATTCCCCAGTCAGCTCACCATTTTCCTGGGAGAACTGAATATTCACTTGACCTAAGTTCCATTTAGTCATGAATGACTTGCGACCACCTAATAAAATCTACAAGGATCACCAGTTCCTGGGCTGGTTCTAGGATGCACTGGACTCCAAGTTGCCTAAAAAATAGGCTGTAGAATAGTGAAACTCTGGAGGCCATTTAGTCCAGTGATGCTCAAACAGTGACAGCGCAGATCAAAGGGAGCTGCAGTGTGGCTGGAAAGCAGGTTGTAATTAGATACAGTGGGGCAGCCTGGGACAAGGGACAGCAGTTTATGATGGAGCTTGTGGAAAGGGACCTCTCATTATAGATGATAGTGCCTTCAGAAGAATCCTAGAATCCCAGAATGGTTTGGGTTGGAAGGGAACTTAAAGCTCATCCAGTTCCACCCTCTACCTTGGGCAGGGACACCCTCCCCTGGACAAGGCATCCAGTCACCTGAGCTGATGTCGAGAGGATGAAAGCAAAGCCTTGAGGTGGGCTGGGAGCTCTACTCTCAAATTCTTTCTGTTGCTCAGACAGGTACCAATTCATAAAGAATAATTGCTCGGAGCTGGCAGTAACCCCCAAGCAGATGGTAACGGGGACACCAGAGTATCAATGTCTCAGCAGGAGTCAGTAGGACTTTCTTGCTATTTTTATTTTTGTTGATCAAACAGCCCTTTCTGCTTGTTGCAAGGTTGTGGTGAAACAGGAGATGACTGCTTATCTCCTGGCATTATTCCCACATTACCCAAACTCTTCTTCTCATTTGCCCTAATGTCCAGTGGCAGCAATTAGTCCTTGTAAGCTGCTGTTGCAAAGCACTCCTATTTCCAAGAGTTCTGCTACTGTTGCCAAAATCCCTTTGCTTTTCCATTTCACTCAAAGTGGCCTATGTATGGGTTTTCTTCAGGCACTAATTGCTCATCTGAATGAATCCATCTCCCTTCTGATTCTGTCTTGCAGTAGCCAGATATTGCTTGTTCCTTGCACAGGCTGTCTGTCAGACCTGCTGGGGTCTGGAATGCTGGCGTGCCAGAACGCAATGGATTTCGGCATCATCCCCTTGAGGAAAGCCTTTGGTCCAACCCTGCATCCCTATTTCAGACTGTTCAGGAACACTATGGAAATGTTCCCATTCTACCTGGAACTGTGCAGCAGTGTAGAAGTTCAACTATTACAGCCCTGCATGGGAGAGACTTTAATTCATCTAGGACGTGTTTCCAAAGGCCGTGTGTGCAATTCTTGCTTGGCTTCTTTAGTGAAAATTTATATCCTGAGAATGTTGGAATTAATTTGACTTTTCCAGCATGTGTTTGCTGATGTTTGCATTTGGAAATGGAGAAGATATTGTTAGAACCTTTAAATAGAGCAATGCTTGATATGGTGAAGTGGCACTTTGTGCTTTCTGTCTAAAATAGCAGCTCAATTCTGTTACATTTGTTTGGTACAACTGAGAGCACAGCCAGCTGAAGGCACTACAAATAGCATTTATTTATATGGCAAAGCATTGTATCAATCTTCCTTCCCAGGGTCTAGGAATCATGGAATCATAGACTCACCAGAGGAAAGGACCTGCAAGAAACACGGAGTCCAACCCCTGGCCCTGCACAGACACGCCAACAATCCCACCCTGTGCATCCCTGGGAGCATTGTTCAAATGTTCCTTGGGCTCTGTCTGCCTGGAGCTGTGACAATTCCCTGGGGAGCATCTTCAGTGCCCCAGCACCCTCTGGGAGAAGAACCTTTTCCTGATCTCCAGCCTGATGCTCCCGACACAGCTCCAGTCACTCCCTTGGGTGCTGTCCCTGGCCAGAGAGCAGAGATTGGAGCTGTCCCTCAGGAGGAAGATGCAGGCCATGCTGAGACCTCCTCCCTCTCTCTCCTCCTCCTCCTCTTCGCCAAGCTGAACAAGCCAATTTACCTCAGCTGTTCCTCATACAGATTCCCCTCCTGTTCCCTCATCATCTTCATGCCCTTCTTTGGATACTCTGCTAGCTTTATATCTTTATGATACATTCAGAAAGGTTGCTTCTCTTTTCTCCCTGCATCTCATGACCCAACTGTACTGTATGCTGTGCATGACATCATCCTGGGGGATCCAGAACCAACAAATAGCAGTGGTATTTGTTCACATGTGGAATTATTTCATGCTGAAAAGTTTTCTAAAGGAGGCTTTCACTGATTCACATGGCAGTTAGCTTGCATCATAAATTCTTGAGATAAGGTTCCTTTCTGCAAATTATTTTCCTCATATCATTTGTCTGCCTTGGATGTGAAAATTGTGCTTTTTGTTCACTCCCTTCCTATATAAAACCTGTGGAATCCTTTGAACCCTTCAGGGAAATCCCAAAGGCCTTGCCTTGGAAGAATATACAATAGAGTCTCCACCTAGGCTGAAAGAGAAGACTTCTGGACTTCTGCCATGGAGCCTTGCAACACTATGATCCACCCCTGTTCCTTCCCCCATATGTCCCAAATTCTCCTGGTTTCTCCTTTCCCTGTTTCCTCATTGGTTATGGTACCCCTGGTGGCTGGCCCTGTCTTCCCTGAAAGACAATCCTCTTTGCACTGCCCTTTGTGCTGCCCCATTTGCCCATTGACCCCTACTTAACCTGGTGCAGAGCATATGTCCAGGTCTTTGTCCCTGATCCCTTTGGCATGGTGGATGCAATAAACCTTTGCTGGAATACATCATACAAAGACCCTTCCTGTCTTTCCTCTGCTGAGCTATCTGTGCTCTGTGTGTGTGTGCGTGGACTTGAAATGGCCGCTCTTGTGGCCTTGCTCCAGGCGGCTTCGGAAGGAGATGCTTCAAAGAAGGCTGCAGCATTTCTGCCACCCTGCCACGTGGAAACAAAAACCTCCTGTGTGATTGCCCGAAGCTCTGGAGATCTGTTGTTGTGTGAATGTAACTGTGAAGCCATGTTCTGTCAGGTCTGAATTCTGAAGTCTGCCCAGGTCCAGTGCTGTACCCAGGGGCGCCAGCCTGTGCCCCTCACGCTGCTCCCTTCCCAGACGCCGCGCAGGCTCTTCTCCAGGCTCCCGTGGGCCCGAGCCGGGTGCCCATGGAGCCCCGGCCCGGCGGGGCTG
>NW_005054960.1:24717-28934 GCF_000277835.1 Geospiza fortis
GCTGCTGCCGCCCTCTCGCAGCTGTGCCCTTTGGTGGCAGGATGCAGCAAGGGCCCGGGCTAAGCCCAGCTGGGCCAGTAGGGCGTGTGGCCACAGGGCTGGCAGTGCCGCTGGCAGGGAGCTGTGCCACTGTGGCCGTGACAGGCTCTGTGTTCCCAGGGATCGCCTGGCAGCAGCTGAGGGGACAGTAGGAAGAGCTCCAGATGATCTACAAAGGTGAGTGAGGGCAGTGGGCTGACAGCGGTGGCCAGTGGGGGGGAGCTGCAAGCCCTGCCCCGGCTGCAGAGGGCTCTGCTCCCTGTGTGGATGAGGGGCAGCGTGGGCAGAGCACACAGAGATTTCAGGGGCACGTGAGGGATTCGTGGTGAGCAACTTCAGGCTGATCCAGTTGGTCCCTGCTCCCTCCTGGCCGTGGAAAGAGCAGGCTGGGATGCCCCTGACAGGGGGCTCTCCTTGGGTTCCCACAGATCTGGAATGTGACTGTGGCTCTGTTCCTCTCTCTTCCAACATGGCAGATGACAGCAGCATCAACGTCGCAAACGTGGCAATTGAAACATTCTACCTTCTCAGAGCAGTAGAGCAGGCTCTGATCTCCATGTTCCAGAGGTTGCGAAATCAGCTCTGCAGGGCATGGAAGACATGGCCTCATCTTTCAGGCTGTGCCTGGCTGTGCTGCTGGAGCTCTGGAGAGAGCTTGTCTGGGAGCATCTGTCTGCTGGGACCACCTGAGCCAGCAGAGAGTTTCTTTTTCTTCAAGATTATCTTCTCTTTGTTTTTCTTTAGTATGTAAATATAGAATATGTTACAATACACAGACTCCCAGGAGCTTTATTTTGCTGCCCAGGGTCCATAGGGAAGAGGGGGAAAAGGGTGCTTGTGCTCAGCAAGTTGCCCAGGCGTGCAGCGTTGCAGGGAAAATGGCCAGAAGCCCCTTGGCCTTTGGTGATTCTGCTGAAACCTTTGTGTTGCCGACAGGGCAGGTGGGCAGGGGCCAGAGCTGCAGGGATCCCTGCAAGACCGGTGTATTGCCAGCCACGGGTTTATATACAAAATCACGAATGGGACGAGACTGCTGTGGAATGCGTCTCAAGCTGTTTATTTTCCAGCATCACTCTCATTACATGATTATGACAATGGAAAGATGCCAGCAGCTCATGTCCCCGGCAGCAGACAAAGAACTCAATGTTACAACTCACTTAAAAGTTTTTTGACCAATCACACAATTGTGTGCATATTGCATATTGATAGTAGTTTTATCCAACCACTATAAGCACACATACCTTCGGTTAAAACTGCTTGCCTATTTCAAATACAATACCTGCTTGTAAGCCTTAAAATACAATGCACACAACTCTATTATTAAGCTTAGAACTTCCCAAAATCTTGCTAGATATACTTTTCTGTAGCTTAGGGAGTTATTCTAGCCAAGTGTTAATACACATACCATTTTTCTATTTCTCCTTACCTTCTACTTCTCATATAACTTTTCTGCTGACAAATCTTATGGCTACCGCTTAACTCTAATTGCAGTTCTGCTGTTTCTGAGGCCTGCCTTTTGCAGCTTTCCCAAAACCCTCTGATTTTAAGGATTCCCACAAAAGGAACAGCTGACTCTGCCTTTGCCCTTTTATTGGAATTAGATCCCAATATTGCCGGATGGAACGTGCCTGGGCCTGTCTGACCCTTGCTACTTGACCAAGGGTGGCAGCTGTGGTGGTTTCACCTCAGAGACACCTTTGGCTAGCTGGATGATGCAGCTGGCGCTTGGGACAAGTCCAGGCAAGCAGGAACTCAGGTTTACCTCTGGTGGAAAGGCTTTAGGCGATGGTGAAGGAAAAAGGAGACGGGTCTTGCTGGAGGGTTTGATCCAGAGCTTTATTCCTAGCAGTTTTACCTGAACTGCCAGGAGCTCTCAGGTTTGGGAGCATCCACCCTGAGTATTTCAGGCATCAAAACCTTGGACAAAAAGATAAAATTGTCTTGCTGTCTGAATACTTCTTGTAAGAGCAGCACCTGTGGTATGAAGCTTTGAAGGGAGAATGCCTTTCCTTCCCTGGAGTTGCTGAGAACAGGTGGTGTTCATTTTACCTTGAAGTTGATCAGATACCAGCCAAATTGCTAATCTTGTTAGATAATTAGATCCTGATTGTATAAGAACAAGTTACATTTTCTGTTTCAGAGTCGTATTCTGGAGATATTACAAAGTGCTGCCCATGTCACCAGAGCTGCCCATGAGCTGACGGAGGATCACAGCCTCCTCACGTGGGTCCTGCACAACTTAGAGAAAAGGTAACCAGAGAAGTACAGGAGAAATGGGAACAATTTTCCTGTCCACAGTAGAAGTATTATGTGACTGAGGATGAAAGCAAGGGTGACAGGGGCACCAAAGGCTGCACTGGCAGAAGTTGCTGAACTCTGAGGTGTCCCTTGTGTTTTTGAAAACAGAATCAAGATGCTTTCAGGTTATGGTAGGAGGGATGGTGGTGGTGGTGAGGCATAGTAAAATCCCCCCCAGAGTAAAAAGGGTAAAAGGTGCTTTTCTGTGTCAAGTTAAGGCCAAAGAGAAAAGCTGCTTCGATAAAAAACAAGAAGATAAAGAGGAGACAGTGAAATGAAAACAGAGACGCCGCGGGAACAGGACAGGGACACAAGAAATTCCTTCTGATAATGAAAATTAGCAGCAAAAGTCACTGCGAAATTCATAGAAATGAATATGTATGAGCCTATTGTGAAATTGTATGCATATGCATTTGAAAGGGGGATAAAAGGGAGGACTGGGGTTCGCAAAGGTGCGCATGCCCTTTTAAAAGAGAGCAGTCTCTCTGTCTCTCTGGCCTGCGTCCAGCGCTGTGAATAAACATACCGGCTCTATAACTAAAAAAAGTTGTAGAGTTTTTTTTTTTCTCTCTGCGCAACAGTGGGACTTTGTGATTTGGAAATCACTTCCTTGAAAAACTGAAAAAGCAAAATGGCACCTTGTGCTGGTTTCTTTATCTTTTAAATTTCAAGTATCATCATTTCACATGCCCGTCACAGGACCTGCTGCAAAGGAAGTGGCACAGTAATGGATTTGAGCTGTCGAGAACGTTCCTCCTCCCTTTGACTCTCCCTCACAAAAAATCTCTTCTGCATACATAGAGTGCCCTGACAGGTTTAGGCAAGTGCACCAGAAGTGGACTAGAATATGGTCCCCTGTAGGTGATGGACCAGCTGCTGGTGAGGATCTGCCTTTCAAATGTGGTTTTATTTTTGGTTTTGTTTTGTTTTTCAGGTTTCTAGAGAACAAGGTCATAAATAAAATTATTTCCTTACTCCATACTCTATGGCTAATAAATTTAGGAGACAAGAGAGAAAACAAGAATCAATCCCAGGAGAACAGCAAACTTCTTCCTAATCAGCTTGTAAATGGATTTCTATGTGTTTTGGTCACATTAATCAAGCATATTTGGTAAGTCCTTTGTTTTGTTTTTTGTTTTAGTTGGTTTGCATTTCATCCTCTGTCCAGTTTGAACTTTATTAAGGCCAGGAGGATTTCTTTATCTCTGCTAGATGGATGGCTTTTTTCACCTTCAGTTTGTGAGTTGAGTAGTAAATTTGGATGAGATTTCTTTGACAGGAGTATTTAGGTGTTTGAATACATGGGGAATAAAGTAAAATGCGATGCACAGTTGCTGTCAAGTCCTTCATCCTTAATTCCTGGCCATTCTGACAGTAGGGATTAAGAACTGTACTGATGAAGTAGCATGCATGGCACTTGTGTTTTCTTTTGACAGGACTAATGTAGATCTGGCCAAGCTGACTGCATTGTTCAGCACCCTCAGCTCTGTGTTCGAATACCGTGCTGTTGTTGTGGAGACTTTTAGGAAGATGAGGCGCTTTATGGTCAACGACAGCGTCCTCTCCTGCTGCACAAGTGGAGCCTTGTCAGCAAAGACCTGCAGCTGCAGGAGGACCTGTGGCCTCTGGCTCAGAAGTACTGAAACAAAGAATTGCTCAGTAAGTGCTGAAATACTTCAAGGAAGGAGTATTTTGTTGTAGCTGTTACAGATGAGCAGTTCAAGTGAGGCAGATCTCTGGAAGTAGTCCTAATACCTTCTGTCAGACTGATGTACCTTGAGGGAGGAGGAAAGGAAATGGAAAGGCATTTTTCAGATCTTCCTTGTGATTTTGAACCTTGACACAATTTGGAAACTATGGAGAAACACAGTTTATGAAGG
>NW_005054960.1:28966-36105 GCF_000277835.1 Geospiza fortis
TTAGTGGCAAATCTTAAGTCAGGCTTTGAAAAAGGGTATTTTTAAATGAAATCTTAAGAGAAAAAGCAGTGCCTGGAGGCTTTGTTCTCAAAGGTGTGAATCATTCTGAGCGTGGATGGGGATCTGAAAGTGACGTGTAAGTAAAAACAATAAATAAATAAAGCAAGCAAAAGTTAATAGTTGGCATCTCTTGTTGTCACCAGTTTTGAAGAAAGGAAAAAAAAAACAGGACTTGTGTGACTTCTCTTGTTCTCTCTGTGAACAAAAAGTGTGAGGAACTTGGGAGTGGGAGGTCTTAAAACAACGCTCGCTTCCTGCAGCAGCAGCTGCTTTTGGTGCACATTAAAGCTTCTGTAAGTTTGTTTAAATGTTCTGTATCAGTTGAGAAAGTATAATGTATTTAAGGGATTCTGTAAAATCTTTAGCTTTTCTACAGTTTTTTCACACTTTAAAACTCCTCAGAAAGACCTGAAGAGGGTTTTTGGAGTGATGCCTGTAACTTACTTCATGTATGGGTTGTGTTGCTCCAGGCTTCAGGAGCTTCTCTCATCTCCAGGCTGGGCAATCCAGTTTGGAACAGGGGTCCAGCCTGGAGTCCCTGGGAGCTCCTGAAGTTCCTTTGAACAGTGCAGCCTCCATGACGCTGCTAAATGAGGCTGGAACTTGCCATTGTAATGACTGAATCAACACAGGAGAGCACTTACTAACACAATTTTGTACCAAGAAAATCCTTTGGAGTATCTGATGTTTGTTTTGGTGGTGGTTATCCTCTTACAGAAAATATCAAAGACAAAAACAAAACCTCAAGCCTCATCTCATGTGTATCATCACACTCGAAAAAGGAATGAGGTGGAAGAAGAAGACACTGCTGCAGACATGCAAGTGTCTGAGCAGGAGACATGCAGAGAACGTGTGAATTCCATACTTGCCCATTGGGACCCTGTTTTCCCAGCACCACCGAGATGGTGGTGGTGGCAGGTTTGGTCTGGGAGGCATCCTGCGCCATGAGGAATTTCAAGAGGTGGCCACCCACTCAGGGACACAGGCCCCTGATCACCAACGCCAGCCCTTTTCCCTGTGAAACAAAACTAACCAGCCCACGTTCCTGATGTAAGTGCGCAGGATGTGCGTTGGATTGTCAAAGCAGCCCGAGATAGCTGTGGTGGCATGTGGCTGTATTTCTCTTCACAGAGAAAATCAAGGCACAACTTCCCAAGGGTATTTTCTGGGAATCGCAGTGAGGAACCTCAGAGAAAGTAAAAACAATTCTTATCTCATTTGCTGCGCTCTTGTTTGTGCAAAAGTAGAATGCAATATGGAGATTGTTTACCCAAAGTGAGGGTATTTTGTTTCCTTGGCCTATTAGGGCCAAGTGCGTGTGCAGACTGTCGGTCAGCAGACAGTCACAAGATTCTGTTCAGTGGAGTTAAGTGCTTGTAAATATTGAGTTTAGATGAAGTGTAATATAGTATAGAATAATATATTATAATAAAGTAATTAATTAGCCTTCTGATATCAATGGAGTCCTCCTCGTCACTTCTTCCCTTCTTTGAGAGTTCCTGCTTCTCCTATAGTGGCAGATTTGGTCTGGGAGGCATCTGCGGCATGCTGAATTTCAGGAGGCAGCAAACCAGTCTGGGCCACAGGCCCCTGAACAACAATGCTGGGCTTTTCCTGGTTAAACAAAACTCACCAGCACAGGTTCCTGATGACAGTTTGGAGGAGGCATGTACAACAATCAAAGCAGCCTAAGTTGGTGGTGGTGGCACGTTGGGTATGGGAGGCATCCTGTGCTGTGCGGAATTTCAGGAGGCAGCGGCCCACTCAGGGCCACAGGACCCTTAACACAAACGCTGGCCCTTTTCCCTGTGAAACAAAACTCACAAGCCCAGGTTCCTGATGTCACTATGCAGGATGTGCATGGGATTTTCAAAGTAGCCTGAGGTGGCGGTGGTGTCTGGGGGAGTCTGGGAGGCATCCTGCGCAGTGTGGAATTTCAGGAGGCGGTGGCCCACTCCGGCCAACAAACACCCATGAACACCAACGCCGGCCCTTTTCCGTGTGAAACAAAACTCACCAGCTCAAGTTCCTGATGGCAGTTTAGAGGAGGCGCTTGGGACCATTAAAGGAGCCTGAGTTGACCGTTGTGGCAGGTTGGGTCTGGGTGGCATCCTGTGCCGTGCGGAATCTCAGGTGGTGGAAACCCACTCAGAGCCCCACGGCAACAGACACAAACACCGGCCCCTCTAATTGTGAAACAAAACTCACTGGCCCAGGTTTCTGATGTCAGTTTGCAGGAGGCGCTTGAAAACATCAAAGCAGACCGGGTTGGCGGTCATGGCACATTTGGTCAGGGAGGCATCCTGCGCTGTGCGGAATTTCAGGAGGCGACTGCCCACTGAGGGCGACAGGTCACTGAACACCAACGCTGGCTCTTTTCCCTGTGAAACAAATCTCACTAGACCAGGTTCCTGATGTCAGTTTGCAGGAGGCAATTGGGACTGTAGAAACAGCCCAAGGTGGCGGTGGTGGTAGGTGAGGCCTGGTAGGAATCCAGCGCCATGAGAAATTTCAGGAGGCGGCGGCCCACTGAGGGACACAGGCCCCTGAACACCAATGTTGACCCTTTTCCCAGTGAAACAAAACTCACCAGCCCAGGTTCCTGTTCTCAGTTTACACGAGGCTCTTGGGACTGTCAAAGCATCCTGAGGTGGCAGTGGTGGCAGGTTGGGTGTGGGCAGCATCCTGTGCAGTGTGGAATTTCAGGAGGTGGTGGACCACTCAGGGCCATGGGCCCCTGAACACCAGTGCCATCCCTTTTCCCAGTGAATCCAAACTCACAAGCTCAGGTTCGTGATGTCAGTTTGCAGGAGGCGATTGGGACTGTAGAAACAGCCCAAGGTGGCGGTGGTGGTAAGTGAGGTCTGGGAGGAAATGAGGGCCATGCGAAATTCCAAGAGGCAGCAGCTCTTCAGAGCCACAGGCCCCTGAACACCTACACCGGTGCTTTTCCCTGTGAAACAAAACTCACCCGCCTAGATTCTGGATGTCAATTTTCAGGAGGAGCTTGGGACTGTCCATACTGCCTGAGTGGGTGGTGGTGGCTAGGTGGGTCTGGGAGGCATCCTGCGTTGTGGAGAATTCCAGGAGGCGGCTTCCCACTCAGGGGCCCATGCCGGTGAACAAGAACATTGGTCCTTTTCCCTGTGAAACAAAATTCATCAGCACAGGTTCCTGATGACCGTTTGGAGGAGGCGTCTTGGTCAATCAAAGCAGCCGTAGTTGGCAGTGATGGCAGAATGGGTCTGGGAGCCATACTGCGTTGTGCAGAATTGCAGGAGGTGGCTGCCCACTCAGGGCTACAGACCCCTGAACAAAAACGCTGGCTCCTTTCCCTGTGAAACAAAACCCCCCAGACCCCGTTCCTGATATCAGTTTGCAGGAGGCGCGTTTGACTTTCAAAGCAGCCAGTAATGGCGATGGTGGCCATTTGGGTTTGGGAGGCATCCTGCGCTGTGTGGAATTCTAGGAAGCGGCTGCCCACTCAGGAGCCTACGCCGCTGAACAAGAACACTGGGCCTTTTCCCAGTGAAAGAAAACTCACCAACACAGATCCGTTATGACAGTTTGCAGGAGGCGTGTTGGTCAATCAAAGCAGCCCGAGTTGGCGGGGGTGGCAGGCTGTGTCAGGAAGCTATACTGCGCTGTGCGGAATTGCAGGAGGCAGCTGCCCACTGAGGGTGACAGGTCACTGAACACCAACACTGGCTCTATTTCCCTGTGAAACAAATCTCACCAGACCAGGTTCCTGATGTCAGTTTGCAGGAGGCAATTGGGACTGTAGAAACAGCCCAAGGTGGCGGTGGTGGTAGGTGAGGCCTGGTAGGAATCCAGCGCCATGAGAAATTTCAGGAGGCGGCGGCCCACTGAGGGACACAGGCCCCTGAACACCAATGTTGACCCTTTTCCCAGTGAAACAAAACTCACCAGCCCAGGTTCCTGTTCTCAGTTTACACGAGGCTCTTGGGACTGTCAAAGCATCCTGAGGTGGCAGTGGTGGCAGGTTGGGTGTGGGCAGCATCCTGTGCAGTGTGGAATTTCAGGAGGTGGTGGACCACTCAGGGCCATGGGCCCCTGAACACCAGTGCCATCCCTTTTCCCAGTGAATCCAAACTCACAAGCTCAGGTTCGTGATGTCACAGGAGGCTATTGGGACTGTAGAAACAGCCCAAGATGGCGGTGGTGGTAGGTGAGGTCTGGGAGGAAATGAGGGCCATACGAAATTCCAAGAGGCAGCAGCTCTTCAGGGCCACAGGCCCCTGAACACCTACACCGGTGTTTTTCCCTGTGAAACAAAACTCACCCGCCTAGATTCTGGATGTCAATTTTCAGGAGGAGCTTGTGACTGTCCATACTGCCTGAGTGGGTGGTGGTGGCTAGGTGGGTCTGGGAGGCATCCTGCGTTGTGGGGAATTCCAGGAGGCGGCTTCCCACTCAGGGGCCCATGCCGGTGAACAAGAACATCGGCCCTTTTCCCTGTGAAACAAAACTTAAAAGCCCAGGTTCCTCATGTCAGTTTTCAGGAGGCCCCTGGGACTGTCAAAGGAGCCTGGGTTTGCGGGGGCTGCCGGTTGGGTCTGGGAGGCATCCTGTGCCATGCGGAATCTCAGGAGGTCACCGCCCACCCAGAGCCCCACAGCATGGGACACAAACACCGGCCCTTTTCCCTGTGTAACAAAACTTAAAAGCCCAGGTTCCTGATGTCAGTTTGCAGGAGGCAATTGGGACTGTAGAAACAGCCCAAGGTGGCGGTGGTGGTAGGTGAGGCCTGGTAGGAATCCAGCGCCATGAGAAATTTCAGGAGGCGGCGGCCCACTGAGGGACACAGGCCCCTGAACACCAATGCTGACCCTTTTCCCAGTGAAACAAAACTCACCAGCCCAGGTTCCTGTTCTCAGTTTACACGAGGCTCTTGGGACTGTTAAAGCATCCTGAGGTGGCGGTGGTGGCAGGTTGGGTGTGGGCGGCATCCTGTGCCGTGCTGAATTTCAGGAGGTGGCGGACCACTCAGAGCCATGGGCCCCTGAACACCAGTGCCGTCCCTTTTCCTGGTGAAACAAAACTCACAAGCTCAGGTTCCTGATGTCAGTTTCCAGGAGCCGATTTGGACTGTAGAAACAGCCCAAGATGGCGGTGGTGGTAGGTGAGGTCTGGGAGGAAATGAGGGCCATGCGAAATTCCAAGAGGCAGCAGCTCTTCAGGGCCACAGGCCCCTGAACACCTACACCGGTGTTTTTCCCTGTGAAACAAAACTCACCCGCCTAGATTCTGGATGTCAATTTTCAGGAGGAGCTTGTGACTGTCCATACTGCCTGAGTGGGTGGTGGTGGCTAGGTGGGTCTGGGAGGCATCCTGCGTTGTGGGGAATTCCAGGAGGCGGCTTCCCACTCAGGGGCCCATGCCGGTGAACAAGAACATCGGCCCTTTTCCCTGTGAAACAAAACTTAAAAGCCCAGGTTCCTCATGTCAGTTTTCAGGAGGCCCCTGGGACTGTCAAAGGAGCCTGGGTTTGCGGGGGCTGCCGGTTGGGTCTGGGAGGCATCCTGTGCCATGCGGAATCTCAGGAGGTCACCGCCCACCCAGAGCCCCACAGCATGGGACACAAACACCGGCCCTTTTCCCTGTGTAACAAAACTTAAAAGCCCAGGTTCCTGATGTCAGTTTGCAGGAGGCGCTTGGAACCGTCAAAGCAGCCCAAATTGGCGGTTGTGGCGCGGCTGCATCCTGCGCTGTGCGGAATTTCAGGAGGCGACTGCCCACTGAGGGCGACAGGTCACTGAACACCAACGCTGGCTCTTTTCCCTGTGAAACAAAATCCCCCATACAAGGTTCCTGATGTCAGTTTGCAGGAGGCACTTGGGACTGTCAATATGGACCGTCTGGGTGGTGGTGGCTAGGTGGGTCTGGGAGGCATCCTGCGTTGTGGGGAATTCTAGGAGGTGGCTGCCCACTCAGGAGCCTACGCTGCTGACAAGAGCACTGGCCCTTTTCCCTGTGAAAAAAACCACAGCATCCCACATTCCTGATGTCAGTTTGCAGGAGGTGCTTGAGACTGTCAAAGCAGCCTGATGTGTTGGTGATGGAGACTTGGGTCTGTCTGGCATCCTGCGCCAGGCAAAATTTTAGTAGCGGCCGCCCAAGCAAGGCTACAGGTCCCTTGACAGGAACCCCAACCGTTTTCCCAGTGCCAGAAAAATCACCATCTCAGGTTCCTGATGTAAGTTTGCAGGAGGCACATGGGACTGTGAAAGCAGCCCAACTTGGTGGTGGTTTGCAGGTTGGGTCTGGGAGGCATCCTGTGGAGTACAGAATTTGAAGAGGAGGCCACGCACTCAGGGCCACAGGTACCTGTACACCAACCTCGGCCGTTTTCCCCGGGAAACAAAATTCACCAGCCCAGTTTCCTGATGCCAATTTGCCGGACTTGCTTGGGACTGTCAAAGCAGCCCGAGTTGGTGGTGGTGGCTGGTTGTTTCTGGGAGGCATCCTGCATCGTGCAGAATACTAGGAGGCGGCCGCCCACACAAGGCCACAGGCCCCTAAACACAAACGCCAGCTGTTTTCTCTGGGAAACCAAACTCACCAGTGCAGATTCCTGATGTCAGTTAGCAGGAGGCGTTTGGGACTGTCAAAGCAGCCCAAGGGGTTGGTGGTAGCACGTTGTGTCTTGGAGGCATTCTGCGCCGTGCGGAATTTCAGGAGGCGGCCGCCCACTCAGGGCCACAGGCCCATGAACACCAATGCCAGCACTTTTCTCTGGGAAACAAAACTCACAAGCACAGGTTCCTGATGTCAGTTTGCAGGAGGTGCTTGAGACTGTCAAAGCAGCCCAATTTGGAGGTGGCGGCAGGTTAGGTTTGGGAGGATTCCTGTGCACTGCAGAATTTTAAGAGGAGGCTGCCCACTCCGGGCCACAGGCCCCAGAACACTAACAACGACTCTTTTCCGGGGAAACAAAACTCACCAGACCAGGTTCCCTATGTCAGTTTGCAGGAGACGCTTGGGATTTCCAAAGCAGCCTGAGTTGGAGGTGGTGGCAGGATGGGTGTGGAAGGCATCCTGCGCAGTGCAGAATTTGA
>NW_005054961.1:0-475 GCF_000277835.1 Geospiza fortis
GTGGCCGAGGGACCACCAGGACACTGCCAGAGCCACAGCCAGTGCCAGTGCCTTCCAGCGTGCTCTGTGACCACCAAACCACACCTGGACACCAGGGGAGAGCTCAGCATTAGGGGGACCGACCCCAGGGTCAGTGTCGCATCCACGGGGGTGGCACCAACGCCCCCGGTGCTCCCTGGGGACAGACTGGGGGGGGGGGGCACTGGGGCTGTCACTGAGGGACCCACTGGGACACAGAGTCACTGTGCCACTGGCCAGGTGTGTGGCTGTGCTCTGGCTGGGGACACGCGGGGACAGCCGGGTGGGTTCTGGGGGGTTTGGGCACAGGGGCTGCAGGACCCCGGGGGTGTCCCTGTCCTGGGGCCGAGACGCGGTGTGGGACCCTCAGACCTCCCGTGCGGGGCTCCCGGTCACCAGGCCGGTCCCTCGGGATTCGGGGGCAGACTCGGACGGGGGCCGGGGTCCGAGGGGCCCC
>NW_005054961.1:3188-3797 GCF_000277835.1 Geospiza fortis
GGGGGCACGGGGACAGCCACAGGGACCCCCGCGGGGACAGGGACAGCGATAGGGATCCCCGCGGGGACAGGAGCAGGGACAGGGACCCTCGGGGAGACGAGGATGGTGACAGGGACAGGGACCCCCGCAGGGACAAGGACCTGGATAGGGATCCCTGCGGGGACAGGGACAGGGACCCCTGTGGGGCCGGGGACTCACTCAGGGACAGGGATGGGGATGGGGATGGGGACCCCCGTGGGGATGGGGACTCGCTCGGGGATAGGGACAGGGATAGGGACCCCCATGGAGATGGGGACCCGCTCAGGGACAAGGATAGGGAACCCTGTGGGGATGGGGACCCGCTCAGGGACAGGGAGCTGCTCCATGAGAGGCACCCCCGCAGGGATGGGGCAATGCTGGGGGACAGGGCCCCCCTCGAGCCCAGGGACCTGCTCAGGGCTGGGGACCCCCTCGGCGACAGGGAGCTCCCGGTGGGTGCCCAGCGATAGCCGCGGGAGCGGGGCCGTCCCGGTGCCCCGGTGGGTGTGGCCCCCGGTGGGTGTGGCCCCCGGTGGGTGTGGCCCCCGGTGGGTGGGGCCCCCGGTGGGGGTGGGCCCGCCCGTGGCGGCG
>NW_005054961.1:4609-5041 GCF_000277835.1 Geospiza fortis
GGGAGGATCCGCACACCTGGGGGGCACCTGCAGCCCCCCCAGCTGCTCCCAGTACGGCCCAGTCTGTGCTGGGAGCTCCCCTCCCTTCCCAGTGAGCACTGGGAGCGCTGGGAGTGTCCCCGGGGGATGGCACCGAGCAGGGGACAGATGGTGGCGTTCCCAGGGGAATGGGGACAGGCCCCCCACGCGCGCTCCGTCTGCCCACGGAGCTGCGAGGGGAAACTGGGGCAGGGCGGTGCCGCAGAGATGGGACAATCCCCGGTCACCTGTCCCCAGGGCCACCACCGGCCGTGTCCCCAGGTGCCACATCCACGCCGCTTTTGGAGCCCCCAGGGCTGGGCAGCTCTTTCCAGGAGGAATATTCCCCAAACATCCCCAAATCCCACCTGGTGCCACCCGAGGCTGCTCCCAGCGTTCCCGGCCCGGCGGTGT
>NW_005054961.1:5118-8233 GCF_000277835.1 Geospiza fortis
ACCCGCCGCAATCGGGCTCGGCAGGACGGGACACGAGGGGGAGGCGCTGGGCGCGCTCCTTTGTGCTCGGCGCTCGAATAACCAGGAAAATTCCCCAGTTTCCCTTTTCTTCTCCTTTCAGATAAGATCACGAGGCCGGGAGCCGTTTTCCCAATTAAATCCCTGAAATCAGAGCGGAGCCGGGAGCGCGGGGGGTTGGGACGCTGAGGTGGCTCCAAGGACGGGAGTTCGTGGGGCTGAATGTCCCGAATTGCTAAAAAATGGGAATTCCATCCCTGGATCCGAGCTCCGCGGGGACGGAGAGGCTGGACCCGGCTCCTGCTGGGACCCGCGGGGCTCCGGCTCCCGGGGGACCCCCGAGGGGGGCAGCAGGTCCGCAAGGACATTTCCTCCTTCTCCCACCTCCTCAGGGGCCACTCGGTGCCTCTGCCCCCGCAGCAGCGCTCCCGAGGGAAACGCAGCTCTGCGGAAGCAGCGGCTGTGCTGCCAGAAACCAGAGGAAATGGAATCCTGGGCGCCGGGGCGGCGCTAAGAGCAGCAATTCTGCTCCCTTGGTGCTCAGGGGGCTTGGTTTTGCCCATTGCTGGTATCGGTTCTGGCACCTGGGTGGGACCTACTCCTGAATTTCAGCGGATCCGAGAGATCAGGGGGCCTGGAGGGATTTTGGGGAGAAGCTGCGATCCCCAGAGGGCAGGAAATGGGAGCAGGAGCCCGGGAGGAGCAGGGAATCCTTCCTTGGAAGGGGAACGTGCAGACAAAGCTGCCCAGGGGGGGCTTCGAGGGTCCCTGGGGGTTTGGGGCCCTTCTGGGAGCTCCTGCCCGGGAATGGGTTTGGAATGGCACAGTTTGGGATGATCCCACCCGGAAATGGGTTTGGAATGGCACAGTTTGGGATGCCCTAGATGGGAATGGGTTTGGAATGGCACAGTTTGGGATGATCCCAGCTGGGAATGGGTTTGGAATGGCACAGTTTGGGATGCCCTAGATGGGAATGGGTTTGGAATGGCACAGTTTGGGATGATCCCACCCAGGAATGGGTTTGGAATGGCACATTTTGGGATGACCCAAGCTGGAATGGGTTTGGAATGGCACAGTTTGGGATGATCCCAGCTGGGAATGGGTTTGGAATGGCACAGTTTGGGATGATCCCACCCGGGAATGGGTTTGGAATGGCACAGTTTGGGATGCCCTAGATGGGAATGGGTTTGGAATGGCACAGTTTGGGATGATCCCACCCGGGAATGGGTTTGGAATGGCACAGTTTGGGATGATCCCAGCTGGAATGGGTTTGGAATGGCACAGTTTGGGATGATCCCACCCAGGAATGGGTTTGGAATGGCACAGTTTGGGATGCCCTAGATGGGAATGGGTTTGGAATGGCACAGTTTGGGATGATCCCAGCTGGAATGGGTTTGGAATGGCGCAGGGTTTGAATGGGAAGTGGCCCATGGGGTGAAAGGGGGGATCCTGGAGAGAATTGCCCCGAGGATGCCAAAGGAAGCTTTGGGGGAAGATGGGGCAGGCTGCCCTCACTGGGCAGCAGTGGGGGGAGTGCTGTGATAATTGGTGGCTGAATTTGTGAAGAAAGGGGGCATTGGAGAAGGGACGTCCCCCAGACAGGATCCCAAACCAGCTCCACAAACCATCAGGCTCCCGAGGTGGGGATGAAGAATCCCCTGGTGGGGACCGAGGGCCTCATGCTCAGCTGAGCCCCTGGCTGCAGCTGATGGGAAGGAAAAGGTAAATTTGTGATTGATGGGGAGCAGCTTCTCGGGTGCTGAGCTCCTGCAGAGCAGCACTGGGCTGGGAGCTGCTGTGGTGTCAGGATCTCTGCTGCTCACAGTGACCCCGAGATGTGTTGGAAAGTCTCTTTTCCCAGCCCGGTTCTTGAAGAAAGAGTCAGAGCTCTTCATTTCTTGGTCCCAAGGTTGTTTATTGTTCCTTATCTATCAAATTCTTTCTCCTGCCCTGCTGAGGTCTGTCCAGCAGGACAGTCCAAGGCACACTGCCTGCCCCCAGGGCGGTGTTATGTCTTTATACTAAAAACTATGTGTACATCATTATTTACAATTCCTTCCCAGTACCTATCACCTATGTTAGACAGTGAGCTTCTACTCCAAACCAATCCCAAAGTGCCACCAGCACAGCAGGACATGGAGGCCAAGGAGAAGAAGGAGAAAGGCTGGACACGCCCAGATCCCTCCATCTTGCCCCCTGAACCCCCATTCTAAAAACCCCAAAATCTACTTTTCCACCCCATGATAATTCACTAATATTCTACCTAAACTGTTGTGGCTTGCTGGTCTTCATCTAAGGTTGGTGATTTGCTCCATGGCTCATAACCAAACCCAGAGGGGCATCCTGGGCTCTGTGCCAGGCTCTGTGAGCCCCCTGGCAGGCTCTGGGCCGCTCAGGACAGACAGAGGGATGTGCTGGCTCCTGGCGCTGTGGGTGCGGCAGGGAGGAAGGGAACAGGCCTTTGTTCCAGCCTCTGCTGTTCAAATCAGGAAAGCAGCGGGACACACCAATTTCTGCACTGCCCCAACGCCCAGCCCCTGCCTGGGGAGAGATCTGTTTGGAAAACTGGGCGCTGCAAGATCTCTGGCATGGGGGACACAAAATGCAATAGCTGGACCAAAAGGCATTGGGGTTTTTATGTTTCAGGGATCAAGAGAGGCAGAAGGAAACCAAGGGCTGGGGCCTGGCTGATCACAGGGGCCCAGCTGGCGAGGGCTCCTCCCCAGGCTGGAGGCGAAGAGCACGTTCTGCCCAGGGGGAGGCGGGCAGAGCCGTGGGAAAGCTGAGAACACCTTTGGGATGTGGGTCACGGAAGGAGTGTGGGTCACACACTGCCCAGCAGTGCCAGCAGCAAAAAGCAGAGTGGGGAGCAGACTTAAGGGTAGAAATATATATATTTTAAACCAGTTATATATTTATATCTTTGTAACTAATATATAGTTATATATTTATTTCTACATATTAATAACCAGTTTTAACAAATATATATATTTAACCACTTCTATATTTATATGTATATGTATATGTATATGTATATGTATATGTATATGTATATGTATATGTATATGTATATTTATATTTATATTTATATTTATAT
>NW_005054961.1:8398-8894 GCF_000277835.1 Geospiza fortis
CTTTATCTTTATTTTTATTGTTTTTTATTTTTATTTTTTTTTATTTTTTTATTTTTTATTTTTCTAAAAATACATTAAAACCAGTATAACGTTTTTATAGAACAGTCCCAGGCACTCGTGCAGCCCTGGCAGAAGCTGGCACACCCTGGCTGCGCTGGCGGGCCCACAGGTGCTCCCTCCTGAGGTGCCTGTTCCTGTGACACTCTGGCCCCAGGGAGCTGGAACTGGTTTGCTCTGGAGGGGGAGAATCCAGAACTTTCCAGAGCTTGGACAGTGCCAGTGAAGGATGGGCCAAGGGCTGTGGGAGCTGGGGAGTGCTGTGTGCCACAGCTGGCACAGCTGGGTGGGAGCAAGGAGCAGGACAGTGCTGCAGGGCCAGCGTGCCCCAGGACAGCAGGACAGCGTGGAGCTTTGGGGAACCCTCTGGAGCACAGCCAGGTTCCCCCAGGGCCTGTGTATTGGAATAATCACCAACATGGCAGATGGGGTGTGCCTG
>NW_005054961.1:9218-10872 GCF_000277835.1 Geospiza fortis
TGGGTGTGTGGTGTTTCACCCCACAGACACTTTGGGCTCTATGGGTGTGTGGTGTTTCACCCCACAGACACTTTGGGCTCTATGGGTGTGTGGTGTTTCACCCCACAGACACTTTGGGCTCTATGGGTGTGTGGTGTTTCACCCCACAGACACTTTGGGCTGGCTGGTGTGTGGTGTTTCACCCCACAGACACTTTGGGCTGGCTGGTGTGTGGTGTTTCACCCCACAGACACTTTGGGCTGGCTGGTGTGTGGTGTTTCACCCCACAGACACTTTGGGCTGGCTGGTGTGTGGTGTTTCACCCCACAGACACTTTGGGCTGGCTGGGTGCTGCTCTGGGCACTGCAGACAAGTCCAGGCCTGCAGGAGCTCTGGTGGGTGCTGGGATGGAGCTTCCCCCATACCAGGGGCTGCTCCTCAGGTTTCCCTCTGTGCAGAAGCTTTAAGGGGATGGTGAAGGAAAGGAGTCGGTTCTGATGCAGGGTTTGGATCCAGAGCTTCATTCTGGCCCACAGGCCTCTGAATGCAGCACCAGCTCCAACAGAACTCCCTGAGCCCGTGGTTCCTCACTCTTTTACCCGGGGGAGGGAAGGAGGGAAGGGGTAGGGAGCCACCAAGCAGGTACAAGGGACACAGGACACCTGGATGGCCCAGTGCCCCCCAGGGGTAGAGGGCATCCTTTGGATCTGCCAATCACTCTGGAATGCCAGGAGTGACAGACAGCGCTGGGAGGGGAAAGGAGAGGTGACTGACACACCTGGCAGGGAATCTTCACGGGAGGAACCCGGGTTTCTGGGGTAAACCCTGGAATCACAACGCAACACCTGTGAAGCACAAAGGAGGAATTGGCCCAAATCCTGCAGACTGGGGAATGCTGCAAAGGGCAGAAGTGTCTGCGGTGCCCTTGTGAGGAGAGGTGGGAGAGTCCCCGGCAATTCCTGGGAGTGCCTCAGCTGACAGAGCAGCTCGGGAGCTGCTGGGAAAGGGAGCCTGCAGCAGCACCTGGGATGTCCTGGGACAACCCCAAATACCAGTGGTCAGCACAGCCAGCCCCATGGCTGGGAGCCTCAGAAACCCCAGCAGGTGATTGGTGACCTGGTGTGGGCAGGTAGCTGCACAGTTAATGAACAGCAGAGCTGAAACACAGGAAACTCATTGGGAAATAGAGAATACAGTGGTCAGTTTGCAGAGGAGTGCAGTGAGCACAAATACGGCAGGAATTAATAGATCAGTCATTGAAAAATGTGATTTGTTTGCAAATAATCCCAAGGAAGGCAGAAGGCCCCTCCAGGGCTGGTAGAACAGCAATTCCCAGGGGATTATTGGCAAACTGACTTTGCAGAGCTGCCCAGGCAGGAGGGCACTGGCACTTTTTGGTGTTGGGACATGGCCAGAAACTCCCCATGTCCCACTGGCACTGAGGGGAGGCTCAGAAGTGCTGCTGAAATCAATATTTAATTGCAATGGGGCTGACTTTTCTAAGTCCTGTGAGATGCTTGGTTATCTGCAGATCCTCGGGGCTGTTTATTCCGGGAAAATCAGTGAATCTGTGTGAAATGGGGAATCTAAACAGGAGCTCCTTCTGTGCTCAGCACACACCATGTTTGGGGGGAGAATTCCCCCCGTGCATCCAGCCAGGTGCAGAATTCCTGCT
>NW_005054961.1:10882-11593 GCF_000277835.1 Geospiza fortis
TTTAATGCTGTGCTGGTGTGAAGGAGTTTTATTTGACTGATTTTTGGTAACAAAATGATGCCACGAGGGCGATAAAATCTGGCCATGAATTGAAATCCAGTCAGGTCTAGTGCGGTGGGGCACTGGGTGGGCAGCAAAGAGTTAAAATGCCTGGGGCAACCGTTATCTGCAACTCTGATAAGGGTCACAGCTGCTCCCTCGGGGTCACTGCTGCTCCCCCAGGCCATTCCCAGCTCCAGGAGGAGTGGATCTCAGCACGGGGAGCAGCCCAGGAGCCCCATCCCCACCCCTGGGGGTCACAGCTCTGGGGTTTGTTACAGCAAAACCCCAAATTCCTGGAGCTGCGGGGTTGAACACTGAACATGGAACGTTGAATATTAAACATGAAACATTGAATATTGAACATGAAACATGGAACGTTGAACATGAAACATGGAACATTGAATATTGAAAATTAAACATTGAACGTGGAACACTGAATATTGAATATTAAACATGAAACATCGAATATTAAACATGAAACATTGAATATTGAACATGGAACATGGAACGTTGAACATGAAACATGGAACATTGAATATTGAAAATTAAACATTGAACGTGGAACACTGAATATTGAATATTAAACATGAAACATCGAATATTAAACATGAAACATTGAATATTGAACATGGAACATGGAACGTTGAACATGAAACATGGAACATTGAA
>NW_005054961.1:11663-18454 GCF_000277835.1 Geospiza fortis
TTGAGTATTGAATATTGAACATGGAACTTGGAACATGGAACGTGGAACATGAAACATTGAACATTGAACATTGAACATTGAACGTTGAACATGAAACCTTGGACATGGAACATTGAGCATTGAATATTGAACATTGAGTATTGAATATTGAACATGGAACTTGGAACATGGAACATGGAACATGGAACATTGAACATTGAACATGGAACATGAAACATGGAACATTGAACACTGAACATTGAAAATTAAACACTGAACATTGAACATGGAACATTGAACATGCAACATTGAGTATTGAATATTGAACATGGAACTTGGAACATGGAACATGGAACATTGAACATTGAACATGAAACAGGGAACATTGAACATTGAGCATTGAATATTGAACATTGAATATTGAACATTGAACACTGAACATGAAACATGGAACACTGAACATGAAACGTGAAACATGGAACATGAAACATGGAACACTGAATATGGAACATGGAAAATTGAACATTGAACATGAAACATTGATCATTGAACATGAAACATTGAACATGAAACATTAATCATTAAACATTGAACATTGAACATTAAACATTGAACCTTGAACGTTGAACATTAATCATTAAACATTGAACATTCCCACCCGGGGCTCTCACCCCAGTGACCGCACTGTGCGGCCGTGCCGAGCACAGGAGATTCCCAGATCCAGGGAGCCTTTGGTTTGGTTGCTCTCTTTTCCTGCCGCTCCCCAGGCACAGAAATGGAATTCAGGAGCTGGGGTGGGGCGGCTGCCAGCGGGTTTGATGAGAAAAGCCAGAGCCAGATGAGATCACGGCTTTTAGGTGCTTTTAGTGACTTCTGTGGTTTTGCAGCGGAACTGAACCAATACCCTGTGGATTGTTCCTTTTTTGTTTTTTTTTTTTTTTCTTTTCTGTGGGTTTGTGGCTTTTTTGTTTTGTTTTGTTTTATTTTGGGTTTTTTGTTTTTTTTTCTTTTATTATGATCAGTCTGTAGCAGGTCAAACTTTCACTTTTCCTTTTACAGGAACAGAAACCAATGGGACTTTTAACCACCCCCATCGCTTGTATTATCAGTTTATTGATTTTGGTGATTAGGTTGTGTTTTCATCCAGGGAAACTTGTTGGGACACCAAATATTGACGGAATTATGTAAACCAAACCATTTTATGTGCTGTTAGTTTGGTTTTTGTTGATTTTATTTTGCCTTTTTACTGAAAAAGAGAGAATAACGTGAGGAAAGCTTTTATCTTGTGTGTTCATACTTTTGTTTCAACCAATTGAGAATCAGAAAATCCAACCAAACTGGGAGCTGGAGTGAGAATTGATGCATATTTGGGACCATGCAAACCCATGTTAACCTTCTTAGGCCTGCCCAGAAGGATTTACATTTATTATGATTTGGGTAATTTTTTAAAAAGTATTAATGAGTGAATGGAATAATTTTAAAAGAAGAAAACACCAAAGGGGGGGTGGATGAAATGCAGGAAATCCTTTTAGCAGCTCTCAAGCCCTGTAACCGTTTTGGAAACACTTGTACTCCCACCTGAGCACGTCTGAGGTGCAGCTGGGTTTCCTGCCGTGTGTCCTCAGAAGGAAGCGGGGTAAAATTAAAACCCTGTGCTTTCTAATGGTAATTATAGCTCTGCTCTGCACCTCACGTTTCCAAACTGTGGGCGCAGGATTGTGAAGGGGTGGGATGGGGGCAATTTCCCACTGAAATTAGAAACAGGGAGGAAAAGCAACAACAAGGGTTGAAAAGGAATTACTTTTATTTATAACCTCAACGACAATAAAACCATCGGTTTTGTGTCAAAATTAAACCAGAACCGTGATCTCTGACCCCTGGAGAGCGTAGGCCTGAAGTAAAAACGTGCATATCTTATATGAAAAGGTTTTTTATAGGTCTTATATGAAAAGGTTTCGTGTTTTCTGTTTTGTATGAGAACTGTTGTTCATGAAAAATGTACGTGTTGCACCCACATCCCACGGGCAGTGAGCTGGGGAACATTTCAGCTCCCTGAGCCCCTCACAGCCCCACAACTCCTCACACCCCTGCGCCCCTCATGCCTCCCTGAGCCCCCCATACCCCACAGCTCCTCACCCTTCTGAATAATACGTGTATTTAATGGGTATTTTAATACATGGTTTTAACTGTGTTTAATACGTGTATTTAACGTGTATTTAACTGTGTTTAATACTCCATTTAACGTGCATTTTAATGCACATATTTAACCATGTTTATTACGTGTATTTAATGCGTATTTTAATACATATGTTTAATTGTGTTTAATAAGTATATTGACATATATTTTAATACATATGTTTAACTGTGTTTAATATGTGTTTAATGTGTATTTTAATACATATATTTAACTGTGTTTAATACCTGTATTTAACGTGATTTTAATACATATGTTTAATTGTGTTTAATAAGTATATTTAACATATATTTTAGTACATATGTTTAACTGTGTTTAATACGTGTATTTAACACATATTTTAATACATATATTTAACTGTGTCTAATACATGTATTTAACGTGATTTTAATACATATGTTTAACTGTGTCTAATACATGTATTTAACGTGATTTTAATACATATGTTTAACTGTGTCTAATACATGTATTTAACGTGATTTTAATACATATGTTTAACTGTGTCTAATACATGTATTTAACGTGATTTTAATACATATGTTTAACTGTGTCTAATACATGTATTTAACAGGTATTTTAATACATATATTTAACTGTGCTAAATACGTGTATTTAACATGATTTTAATACATATGTTTACCTGTGTTTAATACGTGTATTTAACACATATTTAATAAATATGTTTAACTATGTTTAATATGTGTATTCAACATATATTTTAATACGTATGTTTAGCCGTGTTTAATACGTGTATTTAACGTGTGTTTTAACACATATATTTAACTGTGTCTAATACATGTATTTAACTGTGTCTAATACATGTATTTAAGGTGTATTTTAATACATATATTTAACCATGTATATATGTATTTATATCTGTTTCATATCACTTCACCTAATTTTATTTATGTACTTTTATATATTTATATATTTATATATTTATATATTTACATATTTATATATTTATATATTTATATTCCACATAACATAATTTTATTTATATTTTTGTATCTTTGTATATTTATATAGATGTATATATCAATATAAAATACATTTATGTATTTAAACGTATTTATGATCTTATATATTCTCATATGTATATATTTATATGTTTATATATAATATTAACTAATTTTATTTATATATGTATGTATATTTGTATATTTATATATTTATATAAATGTATATATCTTTATAAAAATACATTTCTATATTTATGTATTTATATTTATATAGATCGGAAGTGTATATTTATATATAATATCACTTAACATAACATTATTTATATATTTATGTATATTTGTATATCTGTATATTTATATATTTATATTAATGTATATATTTATATTAAAATACATTTTAATATTTATAAATAGTTTTATTATACATTTATAGAAATAGAAATATGTAGAGATATCATATTACTTAAAATAATTTTATTAGTATATTTATGTATATTTTTATGTTTATATATTTATATAGATGTATATATGTGTATATAAATCCATTTATATATTGATATATATTGACTTATATTTCTATATATTTGTATTTATCGATTTCTATATTTATAAACGGTATTTCTATATTTATAAATGGATGTATATATTAAGAAATGTTCTTTCTATATTTATCTATGGAATGGTGGGTGGTGGTCCAAGTACAATTTTTTAAATCTTATTTTGTATTGTTCTTATTTTATTTTTTTTTTGATAAATTATTAATCCCACAGGTTTTTTTGCATCAAAACTTCTTATCTCAATTTTTTTGTTGTCTATCAAACAACTTACCTCTTTTTTCCCTTTTAAAATCACTTGTCCCATGTTTTTGGCCTTTGAAAATACGTTTCCTGCGGTTCTTTGTTTTGTTTGTTTGTTTTTTGATGATGGTGGCTTTTATCACTTATCCCCTTATCTTAGGGGCCTTAAAACCATTTATCCCATTTTTTTGGCTTTAAAAATCATTTATGCTGGTGAGCTTTTGGATTTTTTTGAGGGGGGTTGGGTTGGGTTCGGTTCTATTTTGCTTTTAAAATCACTCATTCTATTTTCTGGTGTTTTAAAAGCCACTTAAGGTCCTATCTTGGGTTTTTTGCATTTAAAACCACTCGTCCTGGTTTTGGGGAGTTTTAAACTCACTTATCCCAAGCTGGGGGCTTTAAAACCACTTATCCATTTTTTAGCTTTTAAAATTACTTATCCTCTTTTTTGAGGGGCTTTAAAACCCTCTTATCCCATTTCTGAGGCTCTTCAAACCGCTTCACCCAGTTTCTGAGGCTTTCAAAACCGCTCATCCCTGATTTGGAGCCTTTTAAAACAACTCATCCCAGATTTTTTTGGTTTTTTATATTACTTACACTGGGGTCTTTTTGCTTTTAAAAACTCTCCTCCCGTTTTCAAAGCTTTTCAAGCCCCTTGAGCCACTTAGCCTTTTTTTCTCTGTGTGTGGCTTTTTGTTTGTTTTATTTGTGGGTTTGGGTTTTTGGGTTTTTTTGTTGTTGTTTTTTTGTTGTTGTTGTTGTTTTGTTTTGTTTTTTTCCCGTTTAAAGCCACTTACTCTGTGTTTTTGGAACCTTTTGGAACCGCTCATACCCTTTATTAAAAACTTTTGCTTTTCAAACGAGTTATTCCATTTCTGGGGAACTCTTGGCAGCGATTGTCCCCCGGGTGTGGCTTTAGGAGTGACCTATCCTGGCCTTTAGGGGCACTTTCCCCAATTTTGGGGCCTTTTAAAACCACTCTTCCCGGTTCTGTTGAATTCACTCATCCCGTTCGCTTTTTGGGCTTTTAAAATTATTTATTCCTTTTTTGGGGGGAGGATGTGTGTTAAACCACTTACCCCATTTTGCAGGGTTTTTAAACCACTCGTTCCTTTTTGGTTTTACTTTAAAAACACTTTTTCTTTCCTTTCTCTTTCTTTTCCTTTCTCCTCTCCTCTCCCCAGTTTTGGAGGCCTTTTAAGAAGACATCACCATTTTGGAGGATTTTACCTTTTTTGGCTTTTAAAATTGCCCATCCTGAAGGTTTCTTTTGCTTTGAAAATAATTTATATTTTTTCCCTTCAATTCTAAGATCACTTTTCCCGTTTTTGATACTTTCAAAACAAAACAAATTTAATTTTTTTGTTTATTTTATAAATAATATATCTTAGGATTATTTTTTTTGCTTTAACACCACTTATCTCAATTTTTGGGGTTTAATAAACCAATTACTTCTTCACTTGTCGCTTTTGTTCTTTTGGCTTTAAAACAATACTTACCTGTATTGCTTTTTTCCCCCCCATGCTTTTAAAACCACTTAAACTGTGGTGTTTGTGAGGGTTCCCAGGACGAGGTGAGAGATAAGAATTCGACTTCACGTTTTCAAAAAATTGATTTAATATTTTATGTACTTATATTAAAAAATACTAGACTAAAACTATGCTAAAAAAAAAAAAGAATACATAAAAAAACTTCACAAGAATGAATAATAAAAAGCCATAACTGACTCAGAGAGTCTGACACAGCTGGTTGTAATTGGCCATTAAAAAACCCAATTCACATAAAACTAATCAAACATACACCTGGTAATAAACAATCTCCAAACCACATTCCACAGCAGTAAACGCAGGAGCAGCAATCAAATAATTCTTGTTTTCATTCCTCTCTGAGGCTTCTCAGCTTCCCAAGAAAGAAATTTAGATTAAAAAAAAAAATTTCAGAAAATAGCATAATAACATTATACCGTTATTTCGAGGCTTTAAAACCTTTCACTCTCCCATTTTTGGCGTTAAAAATGCCTTATCCTAGTGGCTTTTTTTAATGGCTTCTCAAACCACTTGTCCTATTTTTTGGGGCTTTAAAATCCACTTATCCTGGGTTTTGGGCCTTTTGAAACCACTCAGGCCATTTTTTGTGGTCTTTGAAAACCCCTTATCCCACTTTTTTTGCGGCTTCAAAACCCACTTATCTTTTTTCTTTCTTTCTTTCTTTTTTTCCCTTTTAAAACCACTCACCACAACTTTGGGGCTTTTAAAACCTTATCCCTTTTCCGGAGGTATCTTAAAATCACTTCTCTTTTTTTTTTCCCCATTTAAAAATAACTTATCTTGGGACTTTTTTTGTGATTTAAAGCCACGCTCGTCCCAGCTGAGGGGCTTTTCCAACCACTCACCCCATTTCCAGGGCATTCTAAAATCACTTATCCCTTTCTTTGCATTTAAAATGACTTATGCTGGTCTTTTTGGCTGTTAAAACCACCCATCCCACTCCGGGGGGATTGAAAACCCTGAAACCCATTTTTGGGGCTTTTCAAAGGATTTTCCTGGGGTTTCATTTGTTTCTAAAACCACTTTGATTTTTATTTTTTGGCTTTTAAAATCCCTTATCCCGTTTTATTTTGCTTTTAAAACCACTTTCCCCGAATTTTGGGGTTTGTTAAAGCCACCGACCCCCTCTTTTGTACCTTTTGAACCCAATTTTCCCTTTTGGGGGTTTTTAACCCCTTCATCCCGGGTCCGGGAGGGAGGGGCCGAGGATGCGTTGCCATGGGAACGGGATGCAGCCGTGGAGTTTTGGGGGGGGGGGTCAAAGACCCCATTCCATGAGGATTCTGGGGGGCGGGGCCCCGTTTCCATGGCA
>NW_005054961.1:19131-21957 GCF_000277835.1 Geospiza fortis
TTTGGGGGTCACACAGTTTTCTGGGGGCCACCCCATGGTGTTCCCAGTTTTTCGAAGGTCACCCCATGGTGTTCCCAGTTTTTGGGGGGTCGTCCCATGGCGTCTCCAGATTCTTTTTGGGGTCATCCCATAGTGTCCCCAGTTTTTCGGGGTTCACCACATGGTGTCCCCAGTTTTTTGAGGGTCGCCCCATGGTGTGCCCAGGTTTTTTTGGGGGTCACCCGATGGTGTCCCCATTTCCCCTGGGGTCATCAATGGTGTCTCTGGTTTCCCTGGGGGTCACCCCACGGCCCCCCTGCTTTTTCTGGGTGCTCTGCTCCTCCCCGTGGTGGTTCCAGTTGTGCTGGGGGTCCTGCCTTGGTCCCCCCTGTTTTCCTGGGGGTGTCCCCGTGGTCGCCCCAGCTTTGCTGGGATCGCGGCACTGCCGGGGCGAAAAAGACAACAAGGCAGCCTTTAGAAGAATAGTCAGTTCTTCTAACAATCTAAAGTTTTTTTAACAAAAAACCCATCAGCTTTCTTCCCAGGGTAAGGTGGGGTTGCATGTCTGGTTCTATAGATCACTGAGACCAGAACATCACCCTCAGCTTCTGTGTTTTATTTGTTCCTAAACCCTGGACAATCTATTATTAGTCATTAGGTCACAAAAATATCATGAGGATTGAAGGAGCTTTAGAGTGCAGGCTATTTTGTCAGTTATGTTCTTACCAAATTTATCAGCTGAGTGTGAACAATGTCTTCCACCAGAATTGCAGTTTCATGGAGTGGCCTGCGAGCATCTCCCAGGGAAAACCTGAAACAAAGAGGTTTATTGCAGGGTTATGGAAATTAGTTAAAGAGAAAAGAAGTATTGGTCTCCTGAAAGATAAAAAGAAGAAAATATGAATAATAATAAGTTTAATACACCTGTATGTATGGAAATGGATCACTCAGCCTGGTGCAAGAATTATAAACCAAAGTCATGGGATTAGTGGAACAGAAGAGCTGCAAGGATGTACACTAAAGCATGTGTGGAGACAAACTGAAAGACGGAGGAAACAGGAAAATCCAGGTTGTAGAAACATTTGTGTACACCCCTCATCAATAAACAACACTGGTAAGCTTGTAACAATGGATGAAGAGATTTTCGCCTCAGTCTTCACTGACAACCTCTCTTCACACATTTCTTCAGGGGATCTTTAATGTCCTTTCCAACCCAACATATTCTATAAGTCTATAATTCTGCAAGAAAAGAGCAAGCAAAACTGCAACATGTGCACTACTAACTCTGATTTTGAAGCTCCTTTTACTTACAAAATTACCAAATAATGATTTGGAAAGGTAAAATGCCAACAGCTTTTTTATCCCAAATCTAAATGCTGGTGCTAAGATGAAGAAACAAATGAAGGGTAAACATTTTTATACATAATAATGTATGTGAGTTTCCTAAAGTCTACACCACAACATGAAATGGCAGGAGGTCATAAAGAGATTATAGTGTTCACAAACAAAAGGCAAGGTGACAGCCTCACCTTATGCAAGGAGCATAAAATGAGGAGTTGTGACAACAGACTTTGTAAGGTATTTTTTCCTCTTCCTGCTTTTCTTATACTTCTTTTTCTGCTATTTCTTCTTCTCTAAGAAACACCAGTCTTACACCATTCTAGAGAAAGACAATTCCTATGCTGCTTAGTATTTCCTCAGAACATTTCTGAGAATAAAACACTTTCCTCCTAAAGTTGAGGTTTTAAAATACAAAAACTTGCAGAGTAAAACATATTCATTGTAAATGAAATAGCACAGGCCAGCAATAACACAACTGATTCTTATAAAAAGAGTGAAATTTTATTTACAAGCAAGACTCATATCTTTATATGTGACTGAATATATAAATTATTTCCTCACAAAAGTATTAGTCTACCTTGCAATATAGTAAAACACAATTTTATCTATAAACAACTAAAGAGCTCTATAATAGGGTTCTTTTCCTTTCTCTAATAATGAAATTATTTCCAGTGTTCTGCAAACACCATTCCAAATTCTAATAAATAAATAAATAAATAAATAAATAAATCAATCAATCAATCTCAGCCTGATATGTGTAAGAGCACAACAAGAGCTACTCAGGCAACGGGGGGCTCCAGGGGCTCAAGTGCCTTGTTTCTGGAAGGGTGGTGTCACCTGGGTGTCACCCGCACCCTGAGATGATGATCCCCTCCGTGGTGGCATCTCTGCAGGGCTGCACCCCTCCATGGTGGTGGGATCTCCCAGCCCTGGTGACATCTGGGGCTCCGGCTCTCTATGGCATCTCTGCAGGGTCCCAGCCCCCCATGGGTGATGGCATCTGCCTGGGTCCCAGCCCCTCATGGTGGCATCTCTGCAGGGTCCCAGTCCCCCAGGGTGATATTTCCCAGGCCACATCCATGGTAGCATCTCCTGGTGTCTCAGTCCCCTGTGGTGGTGGTGGTGGTGGCATCTCCAAGGTGTCCCAGCTCTCCATGGTGGCATCTCCAAGGTGTCCCCAGCCCACCATGGTGGCATCTCCAAGGTGTCCCAGCCCACCATGGTGGCATCTCCTCAAAGGCCCTCCTCTCCATGCTGGTGTACCACACTGGACCCCAGCCCACCACGATGGCTTGGTTGTGGGGTCACAGCCTTCCATGGGGGTGGCATCTCAGCCCTCCATGTTGGCATCTCCACGAGGTCCCAGCGCACGTGCATGGTGACACTCCTGCGGTGTCCCACCCCTCCACGGCGGCACCTCGGCGGTCCCACCCTCACCCTGGGGTGGGGCTGTGCCACCGTGTCCCCTCCACCGACGCGCGGTCCCCGCAGGCTCCGGGAACAGCT
>NW_005054961.1:22013-22585 GCF_000277835.1 Geospiza fortis
GCCCCCCCGCCGCCCCTTCCGCCTGCAGCTCAGCTCGCACGCCGGGCCCGTGCTGCCCCGCGGCTGGCAGGAGGAGCGCGGCGTCACCTGGGCCAGGTGGGCACCGGGGGGGGCTGCAGCGTGGCGTGGGGCTGAACGGGGACTCCAGAGTCACCAGTGTGTCACCTGCGGGGGCACGGCATCCCTGCCCTGGTCACACCTTCCTGGGGTGGCACCTCTCCCTGCTGGCACCTCCCCCTGCTGCCCTGGAGCTGGAGTAGGTCCTTGGGACCTGGGGAACCTCCAGAGCTGGGAGCTCCCATGGAGCTGGGGAAACCCAATGGGAGCAGCCCATGGGAGTTTGGGACACCCCGGGGCTGAGGGGGCTGTCAGGGCTGGGGAGCCCCCATGGGAGTTTGGGACACCCCGAGGCTGAGGGGGCTGTTGGAGCTGGAGCAGCCCTTGGGAGTTTGGGACACCCTGGGGCTGAGGGGGCTGTCAGGGCTGGGGAGCCCCCGTGGGAGTTTGGGACACCCCGGGGCTGAGGGGGCTGTGGGAGCTGGAGCAGCCCTTGGGAGTTTGGGACACCCCGG
>NW_005054961.1:22606-23498 GCF_000277835.1 Geospiza fortis
GAGCTCCCATGGAGGGGGGCTGTCGGAGCGGGAGCAGCCCTTGGGAGTTTGGGACACCCTGGGGCTGAGGGGGCTGTCAGGGCTGGGGAGCCCCCATGGGAGTTTGGGACACCCCGGGGCTCTTGGAGCTGGGGAAGCCCTGGAAGCTGAAGAGTCTCCGGGAGCTGTGAAACACCTTGGGAGATGAAGAAGCCCTGGAAATGGGGACCCCCTCAAGATCTGGGGATCCTCCAGGGTTGGGAAATCCCTCAGGAGCTGGGGAGTCCCTCAGGGGACCTGGGGAATCCCCCTGGACTTGGGGAACCCCTCAGGAGCTGAGGAGCACACAAAGCTGGGGATCCCCGTGCCCTTGCCAGCCCTGTGTCCCCTGTGGGTGGCACAGGCGGGGGAGCAGGGCAGGGCTGGGACAGGAACCCCCGCCCCCAGGCCGACCCCAGCCCTCACGTGTGGCAGGTACCACCTGGCCGTGACACGGCGCCATGAGAACGAGCCGAGCAGCAGCAGCATCTACACCCAGAACAACCCCTGGGACCCCCCGGTCACCTTCGAGAGCTTCATCCGCGACAACGAGACCATCGAGGACCAGGTGACACACGGGGGGACGCTGGGCACGCAGGGCTGGTGGCTGCTGGGGGGCTCCATCCCCGGAGTGGGGCCATCTCTGGGGGTTCCCCAGCTCCCGCGGGGGGTCCATGGCGCCACTGACACCGCGGTGTGTCCCCCCAGGACCTGGTGGCCTGGGTGACCGTGGGCTTCCTGCACGTGCCCCACGCCGAGGACATCCCCAACACGGCCACGCCCGGCAACGCCATCGGCTTCTTCCTGCGCCCCTTCAACTTCTTCAGCGAGGACCCATCGGTGGCGTCACGGGCCCCGGTGATCGTGCGGCCCC
>NW_005054961.1:23874-24899 GCF_000277835.1 Geospiza fortis
GACAGGGGACACCGGCCGGGGCTGGGCTGTGCCCCACGGGACAGAGACGGCACAGCCGGTGTCACCTCCCCGGCCCCGGCACCACGGGGACACTGTGCCACCGGGGCGTGGGACATGTCACACCGTGTCACACGCTGCCATGGGCCAGGCCCAGCACAGGCGGTGTCACCTCCTCTGACCCCGGCACCGTGTGGCACCCCAGTGACACTGCGGTGTGGGATGTGTCGCACTGTGCCACCTGTCAGGCTCAGGAAAGGCAATGCCAACCCTTCCACCACCATGTGGGTCACTGGTGCCACCAGGACACCGGCTGTGGGACACTGCACAGTGTCACACACAGTGTCACACAGTGCCAGTAAAGGCAATGTCACCTCCTCTGTTGGCACTGGCACCACGAGGACTCTGGTGCCACCAGGACACCATGGTATGGCTCATGACACATTGTGACACACGGTACCACCTGTTGGGCCCAGTAAAGGTGATGCCACCCCTTCAGCCACCACACGGGACCCCAGTGTCACAGGGACAGCACGGTGTGGGACATGTCACATGATGCCATGTGCTGGGCTCAGTAAAGGTGATGTCACCTCCCCTGTCCCCGTGCCTCTGCCTATGCTGTGGCCACCAGGATGCCCCAGCCCCATCCCCAGTGTCACAGTGTTCAGTCACGGTGACATCCGAGGCCATTGTCCCGCCCCGCAGCTCCCAGGAGGTGACACACAGAGCCGAGGGTCTCTGTCTGGTTTATTGGGGCACCTACGCGAGGGTGACATGCAGGGGTGACACGGGACAAACATAGCACACGCTACGGGGCGGCCGGGCAGTGCAGCCCCCGGAGCCCTGCGTCCCCTCCCTGTGCGGGGGTGACACTGCCGTGTGTCCCCTCGCTGTGCGGAGGTGACACTGCCGAGTGTCCCCCGGCTCTGCGGAGGTGACACTGCCCAGTGTCCCCCGGCTGTGCGGGGGTGACACTGCCGTGTGTCCCCTCGCTGTGCGGAGGTGACACTGCCGAGTGTCCCCCGGCT
>NW_005054961.1:31402-33264 GCF_000277835.1 Geospiza fortis
CCACTGCTGGCCCGGCTGTAGTGTGGGATACCCATCACTGTGGAGGGTGCCCATTGTCATGGGGTCCCCACTGTCACTGGGGGTCCCCGCTGTCACGGGGGGGTCCATCACCAGAAAGTGCCCTTTGTCACGGGGGTGCCATCAGCACAGGAGTGTCCCCATCAGCACAGGAGTGTCCCCATCATCACGGGAGTGCCCACTGTCACAGCAGTCCCCATCACCACACGGGTTCCCACTGTCACCAGACCCCATAATTGTGAGGGTCCCCATGGTCATGGAGGGGCATCATTGTCATCATCAGTGCCAAGAGTCATCCAGGGAATTCTCAGATGCCTGAGCCCACCTGTCCCCCAGCACTGCCAAGGCCACCACTGACCATGTCCCCAAGTGCCACATCCACAGGGTTTTCAAATCCCTTCACCAATGGGGACTCCACCATGGCCCTGGGCAGCTGGGCCAGGGCCAGATCACCCTTCTAGGGAAGGAATTTTCCCAATATCCAACCTGAACCTCCCCTGGCAACCCTTGAGGTCCCTGCTCCCTGGGAGCAGAGCCCAACCTCCCCGGCTGTGCCCTCCTGGCAGGAGCTGTGCAGAGCCACAAGGTCCCCCTGAGCCTCCTTTGCTCCAGGCTGAGCCCCTTCCCAGCTCCCTCAGGGATTCTCCAGCCCCTTCCCAGCTCCTCAGGGATTCTACAGCCCCTTCCCAGCTCCCTCAGGAATGTTCCATGGGGCTGGTGTGGGAACAGATGTCCCCAGCCCATGGATCTCTGCAGAGCCTCCTGTCCCCAGCAGAGCCACCTGTGTCACCTGAGGACAGGCCACGAGGGGCCCTGATCCCCAGAGCGTCAGTGAAGGTGTCAAACAGGGACAGCCCCAAAACTGAGCCTGGGGGTGATCCTGCAGCCCCCCATGTGTGTGCGGGTGCAGATACAGGTGTCACACACAGGTGTGGGGACACACACAGCTCTGCACACTCACAGGAGTGGGGACACACACAGGTTTGCACAATTACAGGGGTGCACACACACAAGTGTGAGGGTACACATACAGCTCTGCACACTCACGGGTGCTCTCACACCCCATCAGCACGATGCAGATGGAGATCTCCTGGAGCTGGTTGTACTCAGAGCTGGTGTTGGGGGATGGTTGCCAAGGCCCCCGGGGCTCTCACACGCACCCGGCTGCACACGCAGGTGCCCACACACACCCGGGTGTGCAGCACACACTCACACAGCTCTGACACACACACAGGTGCTCACACACACCTGGGTGTTGCAGCACACACTCACACAGCTCTGACACACACACAGGTGCTCACACACACCTGGGTGTTGCAGCACACACTCACACAGCGCTCACACTCAGGTGCTCACACACACACAGGTGCTCACACACACCCAGGTGTGCAGCACACACTCACACAGCTCTGACACACACACAGGTGCTCACACACACCTGGGTGTTGCAGCACACACTCACACAGCGCTCACACTCAGGTGCTCACACACACACAGGTGCTCACACACACCTGGGTGTTGCAGCACACACTCACACAGCGCTCACACTCAGGTGCTCACACACACCCAGGCAGCAGCGCACACTCACACAGACCTGGCTGCACACCCAGGTGCCCCTGCACACCCAGGAGCGCAGGCACACCCACTCACAGCCCGGGGCACTCACATCCGATCAGCATGACGCAGATGGAGAAGATCTTCTCGGAGTTGGTGTTGGGGGACACGTTGCCGAAGCCCACGCTGGTGAGGCTGCTGAAGGTGAAGTAGAGCGCCGTGACGTACTTGTCCTTGATGGAGGGCCCGAAGCTGCCGTTCAGGGGCTTGTCGGTCTCCTGTCCCCGAGC
>NW_005054961.1:33295-34195 GCF_000277835.1 Geospiza fortis
CCCGCCAGCCAGTGCGCGATCAGGGCGAAGGTGCACATGAGCAGGAACAGCACGGCTGCTCCGTACTCCGAGTAGCGGTCCAGCTTCCGCGCCACCCGCACCAGCCGCAGCAGCCGCGCCGTCTTCAGCAGCCCGATCAGCGTCGTGGTCTGGGAACGGCAGGGAAGGGGTTACAGGGGTGGGGATACCCTGGGGACACACAGAGGGCTGAGGTTCCATCCTCTCTCCCCACATCAGCAGCCCGATCGGTGCTGTGGTCTGGGAACAGCAGGGAAAGGGTTACAGGAGTGGGGATACCCTGGGGATACACAGAACAGAGAGGGGGGTTCTATCCTCTCTCCCCCCATCGGCAGCCCGATGAGCATCGTGCTCTGGGGAATGGCACAGAAAGGGTTACAGGGGTGGGGACACCCCGGGGACCCACAGAGGGTCAGGGGGCTCCATGCTCTCTCCTCATACCAGCAGCCCGATCAGGGTCGTGGTCTGGGGAGCGGCAGGGAAAGGGTTACAGGGGGCGGGATACCCGGGGATCCCCAGAGGGCTGAAGAGGGCTGGGGGGGTTCCATGCTCTCTCCCCCCATCAGCAGCCCCACCAGCGTCATTGTCTGGGGGACAGAAAAAAGGGGAGAGGGTGACAGCGAAGAGACGCCCTCAGAACCCCAAAAGGGTGGGGGACCCCTGCCCCAAGGCAGGCACCTCCATTCCGGGGCTCTCCCCCTGCCCCAGGTGCCCCCCAGGGTGTCTGGGCAGGGAGGAAAGGGAGCTCACCAGAGCCAGAGAGCCCCCACAGACCCCTGGTAGGGCAGAGGGGGCCATGAGCCCCTGTCCCCCTCCCCACATCAGCCCCTGCTGTCCCTGCTGTCTCACCCGGAGCAAAGGTGGGCTGGGCAGGGGGCTCAG
>NW_005054961.1:34679-35199 GCF_000277835.1 Geospiza fortis
CAGGGGGGTCTCGGCAGGAGGTTCGGGGGGGGATCTGGGCAGGGGGTTCAGGGGGGTCTGGGCAGGAGGTTAAGGCATCACCAGGGGCACTGTGGTGTCCTGGCCTGGGGGTGCATGCGCGACCCCCCGGCACTCCCCACAGGAGGACCCAGCACTCAGGAACAGCCCCCACCACCCCAACATGCACCCCAGCACTGGGGGCACGGGTGGGACCCTGGACACACCGCAGACCCCCAGAGCAGCACTGCCCAGCCAGCGGGGCTGGGACCCTGTGTCCCCGTGTCCCCATGTGCCCGTGTGCCCTGTCCCCGTGTCCCCTGTCACCTCCTCGGAGCCGGAGCCGAAGATGAGCAGGTCGAAGGGGATGGCGGCCACCATGTCGATGAGGAACCAGCCCTTGAAGTAGTGGATGGCGATCTTGGCGGGGTGGCTGACCACCTCCTCGTTGGAGTTGACGTAGGTGGTGCGGAAGTTGATGAGGATGTCGATGATGAACATGATGTCCACGATGAGGGCCACC
>NW_005054961.1:35226-36050 GCF_000277835.1 Geospiza fortis
CTGCGCCTCCTCCGAGTCGCTGAGCAGGAAGGCGGCCGAGTAGGGCGTGAAGATGGCCGTGTAGATGACCAGCAGCAGGATCAGCCAGTCCCACACGGCCTTGAAGGGGCTGTAGTGCAGGATGGTCCAGCGGTGGATGCGCGGCGCCTGCAGCTTGTACTCGGGGAGCACATCGGCACCCAGGGACAGCACCTGGGACAGGGGGACACAGGGCTCAGCCTGCAGCGCAGCACCCCACAGCACCCTGCCCCTGTGACCCCAACCCCGACCTCTGTGGCGCCTGGGCCGTGGGACAGTGGCTTTGGCCACGGTGGGTCAGTGCTGGGTGTTGGCCACGGTGGGTCAGTGCTGGACATTGGCCATGGTGGGTCAGTGCTGAGTGTTGCTCAGGGTGGGTCAGGGCTGGGTGCTGGCCATGGTGGGTCAGGGCTGGACCCAGGGGTTCTGGGGAGCCTTTGCAGCCTCAGCAGTGCTGTGACACTCTGGGGTGAGGTGGGACCCCAACAAGGGCAAGGAAAGGCACGTGGGGGGCTGCAGGGGGGCAGTGCTGCTGCAGGGCTCACACCCCCAGCATGGGGACAGGTGGGGACCTGGGTCAGGAGCCTCCTGCCCAGACCGCCTTTGCTCTGGGTGTTCATCACTGGACCTTGTGGTCTTAAAGGTCCTTCCCAAAACCAACGTTCTGTGACTCTGGGGGGCAGAGGGAGCCCAGCACAGGCAATGAGGGGTGCAGGGACACCACCACGTGTGACCGGGGGGAACAGGGGGGCACAGGTGGGACAAAGCCCCCCCACACCACAGAGCTGCCCCACAGCCCCCTCCTG
>NW_005054962.1:0-31556 GCF_000277835.1 Geospiza fortis
TTGCATTTGAGTGGGAAAACCCCAAAATTGGATGTAAAACCCAGCTCACATGGTCAGTTCTGCCTCAAGGATTCAAGAACTCCCCTACAATATTTGGAGAACAACTAGCAAAAGATCTGGAATCCTGGGAAGCTCCATCAGAAGGACAGCTGTTACAGTATGTGGACAACCTCCTGGTAGCTACCAAAACTCAAGAGGCATGTGTGGAGTGGACGGTAAGCTTCTCAAACTTTTTGGGCCTTCAGGGGTATTCCTAGAAGAAAGCCCAGATGGTGAAGCAAACAGTTATTTATTTGGGCTATGAGGTTAGTGCTAGACAAAGAACTCTAGGATGGGCTCGCAAGGAAGCAATATGCCAGATCCCAATGCCCCAGACAGTAGAAGAACTAAGAACCTTTTTAGGCATGACCGGGTGGTGCAGGCTGTGGGTTTATAATTACGGACTGTTAGTCAAACCCCTATATGCCTTGATTACGGAAGGAAACAGAGATCTCCAATGGATGAAAGAAGCAACATGAGCATTCGGCCAACTGAAGAAGGCCCTCATGTCAGCTCCAGCCCTGGGACTTCCAGATGTAAGTAAACCATTCTTCTAGTTTTCTCATGAAAAGCAGGGAATTGCTTTGGGAATACTAGCACAAGATCTGGGCCCGTACCACAGGGCAGTCACCTACCTCTCTAAGCAGCTGGATGCAGCAGCTGAGGGATGGCCAGGATGCCTCAGAGCTGTTGCGGCAGTGGCAGTGAACATCCAGGAAGCATGCAAGTTCACCCTCGGCCAGAAGATGACTGTGCTAGTGTCCCACACAGTGTCTACAGTGCTGGAAGTAAAGGGGGGACATTGGCTCTCCCCACAGAGATTCTTGAAATACCAAACCATAATGGTGGAACAAGATGATGTAGAAATTGTAGAAACTAACATTGTGAACCCAGCTTCTTTCCTTAGTGGTAGTATGGGAGAACTGGTGATCCATGACTGCCTGGAGACTATTGAAGCTACCTACTCCAGTCACCCAGATCTGAAGGACACGTCTCTTGAGGACACTGAGACCTGGTTTACTGATAGAAGCAGCTACGTCATCAGCAGAAAAAGGCATGCTGGGTATGCGGTTACCACAAGCCAAGAGTTAATAGAGTCTGGATCATTACCAACCAACACCTCGGCACAGAAGGCTGAAATAATTGTCTTCACTCAAGCTTTAGAGCTGGCAAAAGGAAAGAAAATCAATATTTACACGGACTCGAAGTATGCATTTGGGGTAGTCCATGCACATGGAGCCATCTGGAAAGAAAGAGGACTGTTGAACTCACAAGGAAAAAGCACTAAACATGCACAAGAGATAATAAAACTGTTGGAAGCAGTCCAGCTACCTTAAAAGGTAGCCATCATGCAAATCAAGGCACACCAAAAAGTGAGCTCTGAATTGGAAGAAGGGAATGAGCCTGGTGGGCAGAAAGGCAAAAGAAGCAGCTAAAGGTGAGGTAATTGTTGAGACAGTTGAGACAGCCTTAATCCCAGATGGACAAATTTCTATTGAAGGTAAGCCAAGGTACAGTAAAAAAGAAAAAAGGCTTATTGAGAAAGAAAATGGAAGTTATAATCAAGAAAGGTGGGCCATTACAAATGAAGGGAAGGGAAGGCTTGTGATCCCCTCTTACATGCTATGGTCATTAGTGAAAAATGAACATGACAAAACACATTGGAGAATAGATGCCTTATATAATCACTTGAAAAACAGAATCCTAACCAGAAACTTGCAAAGTACAGTGATTCAGGTGACTCATCAATGTAACCTTTGCCTCCAAACTAATCCCAAAAATATTCCTAAACCAAAACTTGGGCAAATTGGAAAAGGATATGGACCTGGGCAGCAATGGCAAATTGATTTTTCAGCACTACCTAGGAAAGGAGGGTACCAATACGTATTGGTGTTAACAGATACCTTTTCAGGGTGGCCAGAAGCTTTCCCTATGAGAACTGCCAAAGTGCGGGAGGTAGCCAAAGCACTGTTACAAGAAATAATACCTCGTTTTGGAGTCCCAGTGACAATGTCTTCAGATAGAAGGCCACATTTTATTTCAAAAATTGTGCAGCAAATTAGCTACCATTTAGGCATTGACTGGGAACTTCATATCATCTTCAGTCAAGGGGTCAAGTGGAGAAAATGAATCACTTGATTAAGCAGCAAATAATAAGACTGGGACCAGAGGCTAAGTTACCTTGGCCTCAGGCTCTTCCATTAGCATTATTACGAATCCGGATCAAACCAAGAGTAAAGGAAAAGTTGAGTCCCTTTGAAATACTGTTTGGAAGGCCATATGGAATTCGAGAAGGGACAACACCCACTCATGTAGGGGAAGAAACCCTACACAAATATGTGGTGGCCCTAAACAAACAACTTAGATAAATTGAGAAATATGTGGCTGGGGCTCGAAGCAGAGAATTAGATGGACCAGTACATGATGTACAGCCTGGGGATTGTCACCCTGGTTTTTTAAGATTTTCTAGGCCTTCTGATGTTGACATTCTTGTGGTGAACTTTCTCAGACACTTTCTGTAAATAACTGATTGTTTTGTCTTCTTTTATGTGTCCTCGCCTCACATGGTAATTAGATCCACGCCCTTCTGAGCATGCATTGTTTGCTGCGGTGGTCGCATGGGGGTCTTTGGTGGTCTCTGAGGCCAAAGATTGTGGTCTTCCTCATGACTCAACTTTTGAACTTTTCTCCTTTGTGCATGCGCTTTTGGTCCCTTGGTGCTTATCTGAGTAGTCTGTCGGCCTTGATTAGCTTGGAGACTGAGGAGTTCTTTTATCTGGGCTTTTTGTATCTCTTGGTCTTCTCTGGTATTGTTCTTTATGCAAGAAGCTTCAGAAATTTGCATTTTCCTATGCCCTTTGTACCATGGCAGAGGTTTCTTAAGTAAAAAGGTTAAAATTCAACACATAGTTCTACAGGCTAAACTTTAAATGTTTAATTCATATTGCTAATTCAAGTGAACTCCAAAAATGTCTATTTCAGGGAGAAGGAGACTTAGGTTTAGTTTTTGTGTTGCCCTCTCCCGAGAGGATGCAGCAAGTCTACTTGACCTTGGAAGAGTGGAGGTACAAGGTAAGACGTGTTGCTGTGTGCCATGGGAACACTGAAAGTTTGAGGGTTTAGCACCTCTTCATTTCAAAGCCTTCAGTCTCTGCTAGAAAGTGCCTCAGTGTTTTCATAGTTCTGGGAGGAGAACAGAACAACAAAAAGTGCTCCGTTTTGTGCCCTCCCAGCATTGTAAGGTGAGAGTTGGGGGATGAGAGTCCAATACAGTCTTTCTTTAACCTTTCCTTTAAAACAACACTTTCTGATCCCACCCCAAAGGCACAGAGGGTAAAATACTACCTAGAAGTGGCAGAGTGGTAACAAACAGTAGATATCCTACTACTCTTTTCCCAAAAGAGCTCTGGGGAGTGCTTTACATGTATATGCCAGTGTGTATCTATGGGTACATGTGTACCAAGGTGTGTGAGTCTGTACATGCAATACCTGCGTGTGCCATTCTGCACAGATCTGAGTGCACACACAAGTACCAAAGTGCACGCGTGTTGTGTGCATTATTATATGTAAGAATCTGTGTCTGGATGGGCTGTTCAGGTCCAATCTGGCTAGCTGTGGACCCCAGCCCACACGATCTTACATGGATAAAGGCAAAAGTCCAGAAGTGCTCTTCTCCACGTGGGGATGAATGTCCTCTGTTTATTGACTTGAGAGGAGACACCAGACCCAGGTGACCCCCCCGGATAGAAAAGGGGGCGGTGCCTCATGGCGGGAGACTTCTAACTCGGGGGAATGGGGGGCGGAGGCAGAGGACCACAGCCAATGGGATACAAGTGAGGAGTGGCAAGGAGTGGCAAGGGGAGGGGGAAACATGTGAACAGTGCAAATTACCAAACACCCAGTGCAAACAACTAAATAACTATTTAGTGCAATACAACAATTATATGCATATGTGTTAAATTTTCCTCTCAAGTATGACTATGTTAGTGTACAGCCCTGTGTTTGTGAGAGTGTGCACGCTCTGCAAGTGTGAGCATAGCCCTGTGTAAGATATGTGTGTTGATAACATTACTCATATTAGTGTGCACAGATTTATATGCTTGTGTTAATGTACACAACTTCTACGTACAAGCAAGTCTCATCTTTGTGAGCATGTGTGCACTGGTAGAGACTGTACATAAATGAGTGTCTCTGTGGCACACGTGTGCTCTAGCATGTGCAAGTAGAGCGTGCACAGATCCATGAGTGTGTACAGGTGTGTGCTGCTAACAAGTACCTCTGTATGCCAAGGCTCTATACCAGTAAATAAATACCTGTGTGTGTATACTAGTTCTGCACATACCCCTACGTGCAGACATGGGCTGTGCATGCCCAGAAACACGGCTCTGGATGCACAGCCCTGTGTATCTAGCTGCTGTCCCTTAGTCGTCGCCAGAAAGTGATGCCTTTTTTGGGGCTACCTAAAAATGGAGGCCAGACAAAATTAAGGGAATAAAAAGCAGATATATTTATTGAAGGGCCTTCAGGTACATTTTGGGCACCCCCAGGGGCTACACCCAAAATGGACAATGGGTCACAAGTTTTTGCACTTTTATATGTTTGGTATATTTGCATATTGGGGGTTAATCTTTCAATTACAGCTTCAGGTAATGAAGTAATTTGCCCCCAGTTTGTTCCCCTCCAACTCCCTTCTATTTACATTTCTCAGGGCCTGAGACAGGAAGGTGTCCTTGATTCCCAGGCCTGGAGAGGAATTGTTTTGTCTGACCAAAGCGTGAAGACAGTAGCTAGCACTGTATATGGAGTTTAGAGTTATACACGAAGGAATTACAGGATTACAAATATATGAAAAATATACAAGCTAAAATCCTAAGGCATCACTTCACCCTGATAAAACTTATCTGCTTGGCCTGGAATACAGTCAGAAGATAAAAACAATGCATACTACCCATGGTGAGCTATCTGTGGAGGCACCAGTGGTATTTTTTGGTGTTGGATATACTAAAAAGCCACTCTGGCTTACCATCTTCAAACAGGCATCTCCCCCTTGAAGTAAGGTTTGACAGATAAGCTGTTAAACTGCCCTGAAGGCATATGACTTGCTGTCAACTTCTTTACGCTATAAAAGTCCAGTATACTCTCCATACAGTTATATTCTTCTGTATACTCCTGAATGTATATACAGCTTCTCCAGTGGATTGGGATGCATCTTCATGGTTACTTCCCAGGGACTGAGAGAAAGAGGAAGAAGCATTCCACAAAACAGAGTGTGGTGAGATACATCAAACCTCTATTTAATGTTTCTTTTGCTAACTTTAATATATAATTGCTTTAATGTTATTGCTTTAATATAGTGCACTTCACCATTTTATGTTATAGTCAACTAGTGCTTTTAGATTTTATACTGCGTAGTAAATAATTCTGATTAAGATCTTCTGTCTGTTCATTTGTCTTAATTAATCTTTCATAAATATATATGATTTGCCATCATTAAAACTTGTGGGATGTGGCAACTGCACAGACTCAGATCAGTGGGGATACTTAGACTTTTACTGCAAAAAGCAAACACTTTTCATACACTTCTTCAAGACATCATCTTTCCTTGAATGATATTTCTTCACTAAGCAACCTATGACACATTGCCATGTCAGCAACATAGATTAATGTCCTTATATGGGGGTGATCACGCCATGTTCATTCATCCAACAGGCTCTGGTAGGCTCCTCTCCATAGGGCATCTTGAATCATGATTTTAAAAATTTAAGATTTTAGCCGAGGGTTAGAACCAATTCATATTGAAGTTAGATACACCAACGATAGGTTAATGATTATTAGATGCTTAAGCTAATTGTTATATTATGAGCTCATTTGTAGAAGGAAGCGGAGCAAGTGAACCATTATAGGAACATATTGAAACCAGCAGAACAATGCCCAGTACCTGCACTCTATGTCAATCCATCATGAAGCAGGGGGCCTTGGATCGTGCCAGATGGTCACACACACCTGACGAAGACTTTCCTGACTTCATCCCTGTGACCACTGACCCAATTCAAGAGAAGAACTGCACACGCATGAAGGACTAATAACCTCATTTTAATACAAAGCAGGGATGGGAGGTGCTGGGATTGTGCATATGTATTATTTTGGGAAGTAAATAGAAGGCAAAAATCATTGTGCAGTGCAGTCACGCATTTCGGGAACGACCTCCCCCGTGCTGCCCGCCGGCATAATAAACATACCACTTTCTAACTTTGACTAGTTAGAGAGTTTTTGTCCGTGATTTTCGGTTTTAATTATTCAATCTGCCATGTGGTATTTCTTCCTTTTAAGGTCAGGTGGAGACAAACTTCTCTGTGATGCCATGGCGTGCTGCAGGAGTGTCCCATGGCCTGTAGCTCAATTCCATCTAATCTCCCTCTACATCTCCCCATTTTTTGTTTTCAAACTGTACTACCATAACTTTTTTCAGTGCTTGATCAGCTATACAAACAAATATCATGAAACAAAACAATTCCAATGTTAGAACATGTTTGACCCATGGCCCAAACCCTACAAACCCCATTCATTTTGTTCCCTCAGTTTCCCAACAAGCTGATGATGAAGCCGGAGCAACCAAGTCTGGTCAGACCATCCTTGCAGGTACCCACTGTGGACTGGAATCTGTGGAAACACAAGCATATCCCTATCCCCAGGTTATCAATGGAAAGGGTCCTTCCCATTTTCCACTTTCAAGATTCTTAATAAGTACTTGTGCTTTTTCTAAGTGAGCCTGTAATCCACTAAAATGGCATTGGACAGGGGCTAGGTGTCACAGTTGAGACAGACAGGACTTGACACTCCAAGGTTCATATAGCAACAGCAAATTTTATTGTTAATAGTTTTCTTTTATATGGCTTTCAAAAAACCTTGTGTTTAGTCCCAATTGGCTAGAAATTTGTTACCACCCAGCTCACTGGCCAATAGCTCCCTGCCTACATGTTTATCAGGGATTGGCTGGCATCTGTTCTCCCTTTTTGTTTTTTGAATACAAAGGTGGTCTTTGTCATCTTCTGCAAGGCCCCTTGCAGAAAGGATAGCAAATATGGCACAATGTGCAAAACAATTATACACAAATGATAATCTCAGTTCGAATGAGGCTCTTTACCTAACTTGACAAGCCTAACCTTTCCAGCCGTTGATCTATCCCAAAAAATTTTTTCACACAACACATGCCATCAAATTTTTCACAACCATGTCCAGGAGCTAACAAAAGAATATCAATAACAGCATGATTTCACAGGGTGGCATGCCGCACACTATTTTTATCTATAGCCGAATCTGTAAAATGTTTGATTCTTGGGGTTCAAATGAGGTAATGGGTAAATTGTCTTACAATTGTAAATAACATTTTGTATCCTATAAACTGTCAGCTTGTTAGGTCATGTTACTGATAATTTGTCAGGAAATCTTGCCTTTCTTCCTCTATGTATTTTTTAACAACTTTGTCAGACACTGTTCTGTCAAGTTTTGAGATGGAAATAATTTTCATTTCAGAGTACAATACCTATGGTTCCAAAACAACTTGAACCTCTCCCCCCGTGGTAAATATATCCCCATAATGGTCCCCATACAAGTAAAATTTCTTAATACTTTGATAGAATATCAGATGAGTCTTAATAGTTTTCACCAGATGTCCAGTTTTGTACTTTTTCCATCACACTCTATTGCAGCATACATTGTCCAAGGGCTCTGCGTTTTTGTGATAGTATATCAGTACGTACAGTTATTCCTTCAAAGAATGTGAATTTCATCTGTTCATCATATTTTTCATGACAGTCTTTGAGCCACAGAGCAAATTCTCTGTCAATTTTCATTCACTGCTCCTGTCCATTGAAGATTCTCATGAACAGAGTATTCTTATCCTTTAGCTTCAGCTCCAGATCCATGAAAGTGAATTTGTTTGTGCTGACATGGAACTTATAATTGGTAAACAATGCACCAGAAATTCTGTTGTAGCATTCAACTGGTGCCAATCCTCTCCTCTTTGGAGGAGGGCACCAGTCAAAATCCTCCACATTTGTGTATGGTATCAATCTTCAATCAATTCAGCAAGGGCAAATGGCAAAGGATTTCGGCCCTCGTTGGCATAGTACTTGTACATGTCACTTTTGACAAGTGTATCATAGTAGGGCAGAAAGTTGATTTGTTCCTTGGTTGTCAAAAGCAACATTTGATCAACTGACTGTAGCAGATATAAAGTAACAATCTTGAACAAGTTCGCTGAAGTTATCTTCTGTAATTTCCTTCCTATTTGTTGTGGTGGTAACAAAGGTTTCATCAGAAGCTATGCCAAATGCCTGGCAAGACGGCACTGTGGAAAGTGTGGTAGTTGTCCTTGCCATAGCTGAGCACTTTTCTTATTATGAACAGTAAAACAACACATCTAGTAAAGCAACAAGCACTACTGAACAAAAATCAACAAGGTAATACTTACAACTGCCAAAATGCTTTACCATCACCCAGGGTCTGCTATAGCTGGGGAACCCCATTTCACAGCAAGGACTTGAAAAGCCTTTCCCAAGAAAGGCTTCCAAGTTTACCTCAAAAGGGGGTCTAGCTTTTATAAGACCAAATCTACAAGTCAAAGTGACTTGATTTAATTTTTAGCACAGAAACACCTGGGTCTGATGGCATACTTTCCCTGCCAGCCAGGGCCAGGGCTTGGCCAGAGCCAAGACCATGACTGGAAGGGCTTCCCTAACATATTTTAAAAACAAGTTTCTTGGTAAAAACAATTAGGAAAGTTTGTAAAACAACCGGCTTTGTCATTTATCCTTAGCTAAATAATTACTCATACCATGAACAACCTGCAAACAACTAAGAGATGAACATGTGCAACCCCAAATAATATCTTACTCTATAATAAAATAACTGTATCTTGTAATTCAAATGAGCAGATCTCAACAAAAGTTAACTCCGTGCAAATTTCACATCACTCATCTCTACAACAAAGGAATTACATTTTATAATTCAGACAAGCATATTTGACAGAACTTAAAATTAGTTTCACCGAAACTTAATGTCACTTGAATATAACAAAAGGCACACCTAAGAAAACGTAAAGTTAACATTTAACAGGACTTAACAGAACCCAAACTGAGCAATGGATTTGATCACCGGCTCTCTCCAACATAGCTGCACCCAACTGGCTGTGCCACTGCCTCTTCCTGCTGCTGCTGGGAATGGGAATGGCGGTGGCAGCTGCCAGGACCCCCAGTACCAGGGACTGCAGCTGCAGCACTGGCCGGGCCGTCGGGACCAGGCAGGAGGCAGCGGTGGGGCACTAGCTTGGCAGCAGAGGCTGGCAGCAGATGGGAGCCCTGGCTGCAGCTGGAGCAGCGTGAGTTGGGAGCCGTGCTGGGGGGGCTTGCAGGGCTCCGCCAGCATGCGATATGGCGTCCGCGCCTCACTGGGCAAACCCTGCCGTGTGCAGGGAGCAGGGACATGGTGTTGCCCCTGCTGGTGCCACTAGGCTTCCTGGGTTGCTTGCTTACTGCCCACATGCAGAGAGCTGCGGGCGTCCCGCGGGCCGTTGTCCTGTGGCTGGGCCATGTGTTCACCGGCATGGTACAGCCATGTGCTTGTTGCCATGTGCTTGGTACCATGCACTTGCTGCTGCCGCCACAGCACCACGCCCCTGTGGCTCTGCACGCTCACCCCTTGCCACCTCTGTTGCTGCCGCTACACCCTTGCAGAGGGCAAATGGAGAGGGAACACGCTGCCGGGAAGGGCTTTCCTGGCTCCATCCATGACATGGCATGTCACGGAGTGGCATGAACTCCTCCGAAATGCTGTCTGGCTCTCCTCCAGGATAACAGGGGGTACGGAACAAAGTGCACACAGAGTGGCTGGCCGTGGCACAGAGATTCATGCACAGCACAGGCATGCCCAGTGCCAGGGGGCCTCCAGCGGGCCGGCAGGGCAGCACCGCAGGGATAGAGAGCTTGGATGACAATCACTCCCGTTCTGTTTTCTCACCCATCCTTGCCACTTGCAAACTCGGTGTGGCACCTATTTTCCTAGCCACTCCCCTCCCTGCTCTGTCATCACTGGGCGCTTCAGTAGGTGGTGTCCACGGTGCCTCAGCTGTGGCTTTCTCACTCCACTTGGCTCTTATTTGCTTTAAAGTGTCCAACACCAACTGCCAGGTCATCATGATATTTTTAGGGGTTTCATCACCTCCAGACGCCGATTCAAATATCAATTCACCACCCTGCTCCCATGTTTGAATATTAAAAGCAGCTTCTGTGGTAGCGTCTTTTCCTTGGCTCTTGCACTATGACACTAAGGTTTGCAGAGCCTATTCAGCATATTTTATCCCCCGTTTACTTAAAAAGAGGGTCCATACCCTCACTACAGCTTTTTCTTCTGTTGGGACTCAAGTCCCCATGTCCCCAGCATATGCTTTCTATTTGCAGTGGTCTGGACTCTTGCAGCTCTGCATGCTGCCAGCAGCTCTCTAGGCTGCTCTCTCAGCTGGGCTCCATCTCTCCACTCTCCATGTGGCAGGCTGCTGCCGATCACATCAGGGTCACCAATTGTCGTAGTTGAGATGGACGCAACTTGACACTCCAAGGTTCATGTGGCAACAGCAAATTTTATTGTTAACAGATTTCTTTTATATGGTTTTCAAAAAACCTCGCATTCGGTCCCAATTGGCTAGAAATTTGTTACCACCCAGCTCACTGGCCAATAGCTCCCTGCCTACATGCTCGTCAGGGATTGGCTGGTGTCTGTTGTTTGCATTTGAATCTCTTGGCTTCTTGGTGCCTTCTTCATAGAGATGTTTGCTTCTTTTCCTTTAACGGTATAGGCTGGTCGAGTTATGGTCAGGGTTACTTATGACTGTGAGGCCTCCAGGCCAGCTGTTAGCTGTAACGGTTAGGTAATTCTGAATGCAATTCAAAAAATTCAGAACATATAAGGCTTATTGCAGTCTTTGGTGGGGGGTATATCCCATCTCTACACTCCCCTATTTTTGTTTTAACAATATAGACCTGAGAATGCTATGGGCTCGTTCAGCAATCTCTTGACCTGTAGGGGAATGTGGAATACCCATGACATGGTGCACCCCCCAAAAATGAAAAAAATCAGCCATCTGTTTGGATGTATAGGCTGGCCCATTATCAGTCTTTATGGAGACAGGTACTCCAAGGGCTGCAAAAGCGGACAAAAAATGGCACCGAACGTCTTACCAAATTCAGGAAAATGTGTAACATTGATTTGTCAGATTTCTAGAGCTTGAAGTTCCCAGGGACTGACTCTGAGGACAGGCAAGGGCACAACCTGTTGACAGTCAGCACAGGCTTGCACAATTGGCCATGCTTGCTTGTGTGTAAGCTGGAATTGTTTTCGAAGAGCTGCTGCACTCTGGTGAAAAAACCCATGTGACAGACATGCCTGAGAAAAACCAACATCAGTTCCAGCTAACTGGTCTGCACAGACATTACCTTCGGAGATGGGGCCAGGAAGACTACTATGGGAACGTACATGTAGGATATAATACCTTTTCGTACACGACTGCACTGCAAAACGCAAGCATAATAATAAAGAAAAGAGCAATGGGTTAGTTACTTCTTTGATATAAGCTTCTTCTAGTATGGTTACTATAACTGCAACATAAGCGGAGTTAGTAACAATGTTAAGCTCATTCTGGAATTTTTCAAAAGACCTAACCACAGTTGCTAGTTCTAGTTGTGAAGAACCACAAACTACTTCTATATCTTGTAGTCACTGCCCGTTATTTTTCCACACTATTACAGACCATCCAGTCTTTCCATAGCCATCTGTAAACACCATGCAGGCATTGGCAATTGGAACTGGGGAACTGCGGAGGATCAGTAACGGGACATCACGCCATGATCAATATGATCAAGTGGAGCCGCTTTATTGCAAAAAGCAAGCTATATTTATTTTGTGTTCTAGTGTTCACGCCTCAAGCAAATACATGATTGGTTAAATCCTTCTACGCATGCATTTTAATATTTCAGTTAATTTTAGTTAGTCTTTCTTCTTCATGCCTATCGCTGCAGTTTTCTTGTCTGCCTTTGCATCCTCAACTGTCTGCTTCTGAGGGTGTTCTTCTTTCGTGTCCTTCAAGGGCAGAGTGACCTTAGTTTCTATGAAGGCTGGATTGTGCATATGTTGCATTTGTCCATTGTCCTGCAAAAAACTCTCAACAGGGAACAATAAGATTTTTCAATAAAATTCAACTTGGATAGGCTACTGAACAAAGTATAAGAAGGCAAACGAATGTTTAATTGATCAGAAAACCCTTGCAGGACAACATGAAAAGCCAGTGACTGTTGCTGCAGCCAATCTAAATAATCTTGGGTCATGGGTAAGTAGATTGTGACGATGTTCACAGGGGTCAGAGGAAGAGGGAAGACACGAGGATCTGACTCCATGTTTCAGAAGGCTTGATTTATTATTTTATGATATATATTATATTAAAACTATACTAAAAGAATAGAAGAAAGGATTTCATCAGAAGGCTAGCTAAGAATAGAAAAAGAATGGAATGATAACAAAAGCTTGTGTCTCAGAGTCCGAGCCAGCTGACTGTGATTGGCCATGAATTAGAAACAACCACATGAGACCAATCACAGATGCACCCATTGCATTCCACGGCAGCAGATAATAATTGTTTACATTTTGTTCCTGAGGCCTCTCAGCTTCTCAGGAGAAAAAATCCTAAGGAAAGGATTTTTCAGAAAATATCATGGCTACAGTAGATCACAGAGAGATCAGCACCATCAAGTTGCAACAGGTGCTGTCGACCTCTCTATATTAACAGCAAAATCAGTTCTATGTGGGAAACAATAGTTTTTCCAAATTGATGTGGCAAAAAAATCCACTCTAAAATAACAAGGGGGTTCTTTTGAGCATCATCCCGTTGCACTAACAAGGCATATGGCTGATAAGGGGCATTGATAAAATAAAAATTGACAGGGATACCATCAACTTCTCTATGAGCCTGTTGAGCACTTAACATCTGTGTGATCTGCTCTAAGGCTCTTGTTGTTCTGGGTGTGAGGGTGCAAGGGGAAGTAAGTACAGGGTCCCCTTTCAATAACTCGAAAAGGGGGTCAAGTTGTTCAGTGGTAATACCTAATACAGGGTGTACCCAATTAATTGTTCCCAAGAACTTTTGCAAATCATTGTGGGTGGATACTCAAGATATCAATTGCAGCTGCAAAGATCAAACAGTTTGATTTAAAATTTTCCACTCTAAATATTTCCAAGGGGCTTCTTCTTGTACCTTTTAATTTGCTACTTTCAAACCTTTTCATTTTACTGCCTCAATAACCAATTGTTTTACCCTTGCTGCTTCAGCAGTAGTGCTAACAGCAATCAAAATATCATCCATGTAATGATAAAGTAAAACATTAGGGGTTTTCAAGCATACTGGAGCTAGCGCTTGAGCAACAAAAAGTTGGCAAATGGTCGGACTGTTTTTCATGCTCTGAGGTAAAACTTTCCAATTATATCTTTGGTGTGGCTCGGTAGCATTAATGGAAGGCACAGAAAATGCAAACCGGGGGACATCGTGTTCACAAAGTGGTATGGTAAAAAAACAGTCTTTGAGATCAGTGACGGTCCAGGATTGTGGCAACATCTCAGGAGACTGAGGGCTCCCATAGGCACAATAACATCATTGATTTTCCTAAGATCGTGCAGCAATCGCCATGCTCTACTCTTTTCCTGAATAACAAAAACAGGAGAGTTCCATGGACTGGTTGAAGGAACAACATGTCCAGCTTGCAACTGCTCTTGCACAAGCTGGTGCAAATGTTGCAACTTCTCCCAAGGAAGGAGTCACTGGTTGACTCGCACAGGACAATCTGTTGTCCAGGTGAGGGCCAGGACATGCTGCTCAGCAGCAGGCCCTATGATAAATTTGTTCCCAACATAAGACCCCATTGACTAAGGCAGTTTTGTCCCCACAAAGTAACAAGGAGTGAGAGTATGAGTAAGAGCCTGAATGAGAGATGCGGGACTCCAGGCAGTTCTTCAAAATAGAGTTTATTGCATCCAAGACTGTCACCATGATATTTTCTGAAAAAATCCCTTCACCAGGATTTTTCTCCTGAGAAGCTGAGAAGCCTCAGAAAATAAATGTAAACAATAATTATCCGATTGCTTGGAATGTGGTCTGGAGGTTGCTTACCAACAGGTGCATCTTTGATTGGTTCCATGTGAATTGTTTTTACTTAATGACCAATCCCAGTCCAGCTGTGTTGGACTCTCTGGTCAGTCACGGGTTTTTATTATCATTCCTGTTTTAGCCTTCTGATGTCTCCTTTCTCTTTCTTTAATATAGTTAGTATAGTTTTAGTATATAATTTCTTATCATATCATATCATATCATAATAAATCAGCCTTCTGAGAACTTGGAGTCAATTCTCATCTCTCATCTCGTCCTGGGGACCCTCACAACACCGCAACACAAGGCATTACAGCAGTCCAGGGTCATGGGTGACAGAGCCTGTGCCTACAGCTGTCAGCTCTAGCTGCAGGCAAGCCTGAAGATGCTTTAGTTTTGGCTACAATGCATTATATACTTTTCTTTGCTAAGCATCTTAATACAGAAGAACCAATCTATACCTTAACTTTTACCTATAGCCTATCATAACAACTATAATTACCATATTCAGGTTACTATTCTCCAATCACTAAAAGTTAATACATTACAGTTTAAGCTAGAAGTTGTTTTTCAGTTTTCTTGCAGTGGAAAATTCTGAGACCTTTTTTCTACTTGCAACATTGGAAGACTTGTTTGCCTGTGCTATCTTTCTGCTTGGTAAAAACATCTTGTTTGAGGTGGGTTTATCCTTTGCTCTAAGCCACAAAAACCCCTTCTAACTAACATATCCTTTGCCTTCTTAGTTATCCAGTAAGACTGGCTCAGCAATTCTTTTCTTCTATATCAAAACCTTCTTTCATTTCTATTCCTTCTTCAGATTCTACATTTAAAAATCTTTCTGCTAAGCATACATATCTGTGAGACTTTCTTGTCAAACTTTCATCCTTCCCAACAAGTATGTAAGGTTTCATGGCGGCAGTCTGACCTTCAGGGTCCTCAATTGTGACAAAATTGACACTGCTTTGGAATAGAAAGGCCTCCAACTCCAGCTAGACCTTTAGCAGCTTGAGTCAGGGGCCAATGACTGGGCCATGCTGAGAAAGCTATAACAGTACAATCAGCACCACTATCAAGTATACCAGCAATTTTTAGCTTCCTGTTTTGATGCCAAAGGGCACATTTGAGAGTGGGTCTATGACTGGAAAGTGATTGTGCCATAGGATCTGTGGCTGTACAGTGGAATCAAAGCCGCTATTACCTCTAACTCATGGAAGATTGCCAGGGGGATCAGCATGAAAATAAACAAGTGGAGCAATTAGTGTCCTGTTGGAATGCATGAAATAGAAGCCTCTCTGAGTCCCTCAGAGAGAGAAAGGAATGCAGGGATTGAATTGGAACTTTTAGAGAAACGGAAATATATTAAGCCACACAGACATGAAATAGGAGTGTAAGTTTTAGTTTTAAATAAGTAGAAATATATCTGAAGTGCCTTAAGAGACTGTTAGCTAGTAAAAAGCCCTAAAGCCTAGTTTAACATTCCGTAGTGTTACCTTTCACAAAATTAACTTAGCTCCAGACATAACAAAAACATAGCAAAACATTGCTTGCATTTCTAGATAAAACAGATAGAACTATTTTCATGAACAGATAGAACTATATGGGTAAATTTTGTGTAAGAACTAACACTACTTTCGCACATTAGAATTAAACTCGGATAGGTGTAGGGGGAATGTTTTAGAATCTTGTTTTTAGCTGATTGGATGATTTATGAATAAAATCCCCCTGTATTAGGGTGCAAGAGGAAGATGGTAGTAGCTTCTGCTAGCTGCTACTGCTTCTATTGCTTCTGCTACTTCTGCTCAGAACATCGGGACTCTATGCCAGAAAGTTTTTAGCATAGACTTTAATACTCTGAGCTCTTCACCTTCAAGGCTGATGTATTCATGCAATAAACAACTTTGCAACAACTAACAACTGCTCCTGTCTCTTTGAAGACCCAAGACCCACAAAAAACTCAACAGTGTCCCTTCACAAATCTGACATGGGGGTACAGGGGTCCAAACCATTATCTGAATCTCCCCTGTAAAATCTGCATCTATGAGTCCAAGGAGAACAAAAAAGCCCTGCATTGTGGCCGATAATTGACCAATCAAAAGTGCACTGTACCCATGGCCCGGTGGTCCCTGGACACCTGAAGGCAAACAGTGCACACTGCTATGCTGGAGAGTTATTGTGATGGCGAAGGCCAGGTCCATGCCCGTGCTGCCTGCTATCCAGGCTCACAAGGCATTTGTGGGGATGAATACAGTGGGGTTTGATTTGCTATCCACGCGCCATTCCGCCCCTGGCAGTTTCCCGGAGGGTCCATTGATGTAGATGGGAGTGGCTCCCCTTCTTTAGTAAATTTAGATCGGCATTGTTTTGCATAATGCCATCCTTTCCAGCCACGTGGGCATGCGCCTGGTTCCCAGGAACTACTTTTGTTCTGGGGGCATTCACATCTCACGTGACCCAGCTTCCTGCATGAAAAACAAACACTCGATCCCAAGCAAATGTTCATTGTAGCAAGATCCTCAGAAAGCAAGGTCATGTTATGACTGGCAGTGCCAATTCCCTGACAAGCCTTAAGGATTTCTACAACAGTGGGGGCTTGCAGGGGCCGTAAAACTTTTTGACAGTTAGAGTTTGCGTTTTCTACTGCTAACTGCTTCAGTAATTTTTCTCGTGTGGTGGCGTTGTCTATCTGCTTATCTAGAGTGACTTTTAGCTTATCTAGAAACTTGATTAAAGGTTCATCAGCTCCCTGTCTTATATTAACAAATGAAGTTGTAGAGATGCCGTTGTCTGGCACTTTACAAAAAGCCCGTAAAGCCAGCTTCTTTGACTGTTGAAGAGCTTCCTCAGGCAATCAAGCTTGTCTAGAGGTAGGCACATATTGGCCCTCTACCATAAAAGCTTCAGCACTGATAGGTTGCAAGACATGCCCGTGGAGTTGCTGTAAATTGTCCATGGCTTGAACAGTGCAAAACTCTCTCCATTCTGACATCCAGAGAGTGAATTGCACACCCATCAGCACAAGTTCTGTGATTTGTTTAAAGTCTTGTACTTCCAAATTATGAGTTCACCACAGTTTCCAAAGGGCTAATAGTAAAAGGGGCACTAATGCCATTGTCTAAGGCAGAGCAACGCAGCTCTTTTATGATACCGTAAGGCAAGCCTTCTGCAGCGGTTTTTGTTTGTTAATTTAAGATTTATTTAATTTTAAGATTTCTTGGTTAATGTATTAAAGAGTATGGTAGGTTTTGGTGTTGGTTAATTATTAATGTATTTGGTTTTTGTTGTGAGATAGGATTAGGAGAAAGGTAAAGTAGGTTTAAAATTTTAAAAGGGTATAAAGAAAATTTTATTAATAGTAATTAAAAGGAAAATAAAGTAGTAGGAATTAAAATAAATCTTTTAGAACTTTTTTTCACTGATAATGTAAAGAAACAGAATGTAAAATTTTTAGTTAGTTTACTACTTCTAAAATAGTCTTTCTTCAGTTTACTTAGGGAGAGAAGTTTTTCTTGTTAATGTTGTGGAAACTTTTCTACAAGAGGAAAAAATAGTTCTTTCATGGCTCTCAATTTTTATGATTAGCAGCTGCCTGGGGAAATTTGCAATCATTAAGTCCTTATTTTTTACGAGCTTTCTTATAGTTTGTCTATGGGTTATGTTGACTTATGGGGTATTGATTTAAAGATGAGCTGTTTAAAGGTAAAAGTTCTTATTGTCTCTTTCTAAAATCATCTTCATCCCTGGGAACAGAGATCGTCTTCTCCTGGGAGCACAAGATTACTCTTCTCTCTTTCTTTGTTTAAACTTCTCATGGGATCACAGTTATTTTAACATCTGCTTACTTTAACATGGAGGCTTTTGCTCGACATCAATTTGAACATTTTATCTCCCCATAGTTTCATGCATTATAGGGAAAAAGAGTCTTTTTCTCTATAGCTCACAAGAGGATTTTAGCCCCAAGATCAAGGTATGTCTCCATCCCTCCCATCTGGGACTTGACTTTTTCTTTACTGACTTTGATGTTTTTATGTTGTTCTTTTATATGTTTGCATCTTGTTTTTTTGCTCTTACTCAAGGGAGGATTGGAGCACTGAAAAGGTTAATATGTTGCCTGGGCTTTGCAAATGGTCACTAGCTTTCTAGTAGCTAGAAGTTTTATATTACTTCTCTAAATGTCTCTCGTGTCAAACCATAACACTTTCCCATCTAGGTGGTTGGTTGGCCTGGTAAATGACTGGAAAAGCATGCAATAAATCTGCATCTCCCTCTGCGGCAGCTTGTTTTCTCACTGCTGCCCATCAGTTATGCAAATTGGTGGGGAAAGGATCTGGCTCCCTTACAGGATCAAATGGATCAGGGGACCAGGGGTTATCCTCTGGCTCTCCTCCCACAGCCCCGACAAACTTATGATTAGAGCATGGAAGGAGCCAGCACGGCTGTTGCGGTAGCACAAGTCCTTTTTTTTTCATGTCCCCGTTTGCTGCATGTGCCGTGAGTGCCTTTGTTGCGGTGCGCAATGCGACCGCTTTTCAGTTGCTGTTATACGTTTTTTAAGTTTGCATTTTAAGTTTAAAGTTTATTCTGTATTAAGTCAAATTGTGTTAAGATGGCACCTGCCTCAGGTTCCCTCCCCCGTTTCTCCCCCTCTGTGAAATGTCAATCCTCTGGTTGCCTAGGGAACTCCCGCCATTTTGTATGTCAGTCTTTAGTCCCCTCCTTAGTTGCCATGGCTTCTTTGTAAACCCCTCCCATGTTTCCCCGGTAACCTCCCTGTCCATCACTTTCTGCCCACACCCTGTCCCTAGAATCTTCCACCCTGGGCAGAAGGTGATTGGAGCAGAAGTTGCTGTCCCTCCCCAACAAGCCTCCTATTTGTTACTATGTTAAATCAATCACTCAGTGCTGTTTTGTTACTGGCCAGGAGGTGGGTCGCTCCTCCCTTCTGGAAACCTTTATCGCTCTGTGCAATCTCCTCCCCCCTGGGGGCAGATCCCTGCAGCAATTACCTGAATATGTACCCTTCCTCTCCCTCAATAAAATGCACCCTGCTGCAGAGACCTGCCTAGCCTCCTTTCCATCATTCATGCAACCTCATTTAGCTGGAGCGCAAGCTTTGCCAGATCTTCGGACACAGCCGAGGCCATCTCCCCCTCTGCTGGGGAGAGCTCGGTCCCAAGAAGCTGCTGGCGTGCTGTGGAGCTAGCCAGGCAATTCTTACGCACCCCAGCATGCCTTGAATACTTTCCGCCATGGACACAAAAGCTCTGCCAGCACTCTGTTGCCCCGCATAGCTTGATCCCACTAAAGCATGCCTTAAAGCATCCTATTTCTGAGGGTCAAAAACATTGGTGCTATTTAGAATTGTATCACAGTCTTTAGCCCATAACAAGAGTCTGTTAAATTCTGTAGATTCAAATTCAGCCTCTCCTACAAAAATAACAGTAGCTGCTATAGCTTGAATACATACTGGCCAGCCATGGCTCACTGGATCCAACAATTTTGATAAATAAGCTACTGGTCTCTTCACTCCTTCCCACTCCTGGACTAAAACTCCATAAGCTACTCCACCATCCACATTCACACACAGATGAAAGGGTTTTTCTAATAAGGGTAAGCTCAAAGCTGGTACCGAGACTAGTTTCAACTTCAATTCTTCTAATTTATTGTCATTTTTCCAAGTCCACTTTATATTGTCTCCCTCTGTCAATTTTTCATATAAAAAAAATTTACTGCCTGCGTATACCCTTCAATCCATAGTCTACAATACCCCAATAATCTGAGCAGCCTTCTAACTTCCTTCTTTGTAGAGGGAGGGGGAAGAGATAAAATCCCTGCAATCCTCTCAGGATTTAGCTTTCGGCTATCTTTGCTTGTTAAGTGGTCAAGATATTTTACTTCTGATTCCACAAATTGTCATGTCCGTTTTGATACTCCTAATGCTTTTTCCCCAGGAAACTTCAAAAGTTTTATATAACTTCAGCTTCCTCTGATAATAAAAGATCATCCACATACTGGGTAATTTGTATTCCAGGAGGAGTGGGCAAAGTTTGTAATATATCTTCTAAAGATTGTCCAAATAGGTTTGGAGACTCAGTAAATCCCTGTGGCAATTTTGTCCATCTTAGTTGCTGCTTTCTCCCAGTATTTGGATCCTCCCATTCAAAGGCAAAAATATTTTGGCTTTCCCCTTCTAATGGGCAAGCCCAAAAATCATCTTTAAGATCCACTACACTAAACCACTGACGCTGGGGTGGGACTTTACTTAAGAGTATAGGGATTGGGTACCACTGCGTAACAGGTCCGAATTCTCTTGTTAACTTCCCTTAAGTCTTGTACTAATCTATAATTCCCATCAGGGTTCTTTACTGGGAGAATAGGGATATTATGAGGAGACATACAAGGTTCCAGTGTCCCATCCTTTATCAATTCTTCTATTACCGACTTTAAGCCTTCTCTTCCTTCTAAGGATATAGGGTACTGATGCACTCCTATGGGACATTCTTCTCTCTCAGTCATGACCCTTATGGGATCAATATTCAGTCCCTCCCTATTTCCCCCCCCCAGCCTAAGTGTCTTTGTTAATTTTTTCCTCAACTTGTCTGAGTTTTAACACTTTAGCTGTCATCTCCCCTTCTGGTATGACCCTTGTTCCTAGTTTCACCTGTAAGTCCCTCCCCAATAAGTTGCTACTTGCTCCAGGAACTAAGAAGACATCTCCCATCCCTATTCTGGTTTTCCCTTCAATTACTACATTTTTAATGACAGGAACTTTAAACCTTTCTCCTTTTGCTCCTGTTACCTTCACAGTGTCATTACTGACATCCCATCCCTTAGGGATATTTACCACACAAGTTCTCTCTGCCCCAGGATCAACTAGAAATTCTAATACCTCCTCTTGGGGGCCTTCTTTAAAAGTTGTCAAAGGCTCTAGATGGTATTTATTCCCGAGAAAATAAAGCCCATGACCTCCCTATTCTTCTTCTGGGTGTATCTCTTGGAATATTTTCAGATCCTTTTTTAGGTGAGGGCATTCCCTCCTATAGTGTCTCTCTTCCCCACAATAGAAACAGGCATTTTTAGTTTGCTCCTGGGATTTTGATCGTGCTGGGGTTCTGTTTGTTCCCTTTTCCCTGTCTCTAAAACCTGAATATTTGGGAGTGGCACCTGGGGGCTTCAGATTCCTCTGGAAGTTACTCTGTTGCATAGTGGCTATCATAATTTTTGCTTCCACTTTGGCTTTTCTTCATCACTCTGTACATAAACCCTTTGAGCTTCTTTTAATAGATCATTTAGTGATTTATCGTGCCAGTCCTCCATCTTTCCCAGCTTTTTTCTAATACCTGGCTAGGCAGGAGTGACAAAATTAACCCTCGATAGGGTTTGCCCTGCTATGGTTTCAGGGTCTATTCCGGAGTATTGTTTCATATTCTTTCTGAGCCTCTCTAACCACTCAGTTGGAGTTTCTTCCTTTCCTTGCTGCCCCTCAAAAGCTTTTCTGACTTTTTGCCCTCGGGGTGCCTCCTCTTTTATTCCTCTGATTATCAGATTATGACAATCATTCATATGTCCTCGCCCCGTCTCTTCATTTTGGTTCCAGTTAGGAGGTGCTATAGGCATTTTCTGGTCTCCTGGTGGACCTTGTTGATTCTCCCTTTTCCAAATTCTTATTCCAGCAGCTCTAATCATCTACGTCTCCTCTTGGGAGAATATTATTTTCATTATTGACTGAATTTCTTACCAAGTAAAATTGTTGGGACCTAAGAATTGATCTAATTGTTCAGCTGTACCTATGGGATCTTCCAATAATCCTTTTGTTGTAGTGTGAAGCAATTTCCTGTCTTAGCTATCCCAGTTCCTCCCAGGTGTAGCAATGCCTTCCCCCTTCCCCTCTCCCTGCCTCCTGCTGAGAGGTGTCCATCAATCTCAGTAGGTCAGCAAGGCCGTCTCTGATAGGTGAAGTTCAAAAGATGCCTCTCAGCCCTGGGGACAATTGGGCCATCCAAGTGTCATTTGTCCCCTGAGCCTCCCCCCCTCCTACCTGGTTGGTGGCATACCTACCCCTTCCCTCCCCCTTTCCCTGAGCTTAAAAAGACATGGGACCATGCGGTCGGCATTCGGTTGGAGCTGTCGCAACATTCAGAGGCCTGCGTGCTCAGGAATAAACTCTGGATCAAGACCCCCTAGCCGGATCCGTCTCCTTTTCATCTTTGCCTCGCCTAAAGCTTCTCCATCAGAGGTCAAGCCTGAGTTCCTGTTGCCTGGACTTGTTCCAAGTGCCTAGCTGCAACATACAACTAACCAAAGGTATCTCTGAGGTGAAACACCACAGCTGCCACCTTTGGTCAAGCAGCGAGGGCCAGACAAGCTCAGGCACGTTCCACCCGGTAATATTGGGATTTTATTCCAATATCCTTTAATCTCTTTTTTTAAATTTCTGACTTCTGAAGAATTCAAGGGGGCATTTACAAATCTTGTCCCCCCTTGGACTCCACCCATACGTGCTTCTTGTAATGGGAATAGACTAACTTCTTGATCCTAACCTTTTTGTTCTTCATTCTTTATAACCCTTTTCCCTTGTTTTGGAGTAGTGATAGGGGAAGAATTATCAAGCTGCTTTTGAGTTTTAACTGAGCTCCTAGTATTTTGGTATGGTGCCCCTCTGCTAGGAAGGGGTTTCATTTGGACAGTGGGAGCCGGAATCTCCAAGGGAACAGAGGTGGGGGTGGGAGCCAGCAGTGAAGCCAGAACTGACAATAGGGCAGAGGCAGGGGTGGGAACGAAGGTGCCTGGTACGGACGGGGGAGACGGGGCCCCCAGCACAGGAGGAGGGGGAGCTCTGGGCATGGACAGGGGAGGCAGAGCTCCGGGCATGGATGGGAGAGGGGGAGCTCTGGGGACAGGCAGGGAAGCTGGAGCTCCATGCACAGGAGGGGGAGGCAATATTTCCAGGGGGTTCCAGCCTTTTTCTTTCTTTTCCTCTCCTTGCTCTGTCTCTGCAGTTTTTGATATCATAAAAACTTTTACCGCCAGGATTTCTGTGTCTCCTGTCCAACAAGAGGCATATTCTTTTTCTTCTGGATCACATGGTTCTTTTGAATTTACAAATATATTTAAGGCTTGGCAAATCCAAACTTCAAAAGACCCCTATCCTGGTCAATAGACGTGGTTGGGTCTTATTTCCTTTTTTGTCCATTCTATCATACAATACTGAATAATCTTTACTTTTTCCTTTTCCTTTGTACAAGGATCAATATCCCAGTTAGCTAGCTTAATCCCTAAAAGACTATCTTGGGGTATGTCTGCTGGCACCTTTTTACTCCCTTTTTCCTTGAACCTGACTTATTGGTTCCTTGTCTCATTTTCCCAGGATTTTACCTGTTTGTCCCTGAACTCTGTTTCCCTGCTCCAACCCACTCTTCTGACAACTTGAACACCTCCCACCCTTCACAGCACAGAAAATCCTTCCTCTCCAATAATATAATACAATCCACCTCGCTCCAGAAAGTAAACTTTAAATCAACAGTCTATGTTACATATACTTTCATTCATTCATACTCACTCATTTTTATTTCTTTAATATGTCTCTCTCACTTATTCTCACTCACAATAGGACAACACAAAATAAGGTATCTTTACTTTCAAGTCATTTGTTGATATCCACCCACAGGTATTGTAAAATCTCAAATATTGTTGGCCAACCCCAGATTCTCTTGGGTATTGTATCTGACACTTCCCGTAGCCTCTTGTGTGTCCCAGTCACTCAATCTGGCAATTTTTTAGGAGGCCCCCACTTTTGTCCCATTTCCTAGTGGATTGTGCTAGGAAACCCTTGGCTCCTTCTCTCTGGGGGGTCCAACCCCTCCCTGAGACCCAGTCCCAGTTACCCTGGGGGAATTTCTCACTCCTTTTATCTCTCGCTTTTTCTCCTCGTTGGCTATTTTTCTCACAAAAGAATGGAACTGCAGCCCTCAGAAACTCTACAATCACTTCACAGGTCCAGAACAGCCAGCAGGGCATGCCATCCCTGCTCGGGATCTCTCGGGGTCTTTGGAGGCGAGGTATTACATCCCGGACAAAGTGCCCAGTTGTGAAAAACAAGGTTCACTCTCCTTGAAAAATCTAAGTTTAATAAAGGACAGTAGGAGACTGTGAAAAACGCCAATCACTTGTTTTCAAAATTTTAAAAGTTTAATAGTAATAAAAATGGTTATAAAAATAGTAATACAATCAAAGTAATAATAATTTGGACAATCAGGATTTAGGACAATATGAGACAATAAAGACAAAGAGTTACGGACGTCCGGGTACCTTTTTCCAGGCAGCACGGGCCCGGGAAAAAGGACACTCCTCTAACAAAAGGAGTAATCCTTAAGAGCAATAGCCTGTTGCATATTCATACACTTCATACATGATGCATAAATTCTTATTCAAACACAGGATTTTTGTCTGGTCAGTGTCAACTTCTCCTTTCTAACACCCATGGCGCCTTCGAGGCAGGAAGCAGTTTGTTTCTTCTGATAGGAAAGCAATAAATTCTTCTCTTCTGAAAGATTTAGGTGTCCTGTGGCTGTTATCTCGCTGCGAGTCCTTTCTTTTAAACAAAGCATCTTATATAGCATAGTTTCTATTTTAACAATTTTTTATAACCTAAAACTATACAGTACTTAAGAGAATTAATACAGCATTACTTGCTAACACAACACATATAATATTCATTTTAATATTTGCGAAAAGCCAATCATAAAATACATGCATTTCTCACAAAGACAAAGCAAAGATTTACAGCCGGGTGCTTGGTATTCAGCCGAGAGCACACCTGCTATTTCGGAGATGCCCTTTACATACCTTTCCTATTGCACCAGCCTATTGCATATTCATAAACAATTATGCATATTTAAACTTTTCCCCAAACTGCTTTACATGTTCCAAGAACTGTTTAGCATGGCTCCTCCTTGGGTCCGCCTTTTTAGAGGATGTGCATTTCTTGGCTGTGGTTTTAGTCCATTCTTCTTATCACCTCCAGTTTGGGCTTTGGTCCATATTTTCTACAGATGGTGGGTGCTGATAATTGGCATGTAAGTAGCAGGGGTCTCCATCATATGTTCATTGAATGTTATCCCAACCAAGCAGGCATTTTTACACAAGCATACTATGTCAGCCATTTCACTACTATGTCTAAGTTTAGTCAACAACAGGAATAAAAATCCCCCTATATCTTTATAGCAAAGTTATTTTAACATTATACATATAGCATCCATCTTAATATTTGCGAAATGCCAATATTATAATATGTATTTATAACATATACGTAATAAAGATTGTTGATTTAAAGTTTATTTTCTGGAGGGAGGTGGATTGCATTATACTATTGAAGAGGACAGATTATCTGTGCTGTGAAGGGTGGGTGGTATTTAAGCTGTTGGAGGAGTGGGTTAGAGCAGGGGAACAGAGGCCAGGGACGAACAGGTGAAATCCTTGGGAAAATGGGACAAAGAACCTGTAAGTCGGGTAAAATTGCCATGCAAAAACTGCATACTGCTATCAGTTTTGGTTCTTGCACTGCTCCCTATTGAACTGACCTCAAAAAAAATACTCAGCTGATCACAGTATAGTCTGAGTGACTGTGACAGGCCTTAATTTGCTCATATTGAATACTTAGGCTTTGAGTTTTCACTTTGTGTATTGCACCAAGCCTTTTGCTTTCCCTTTGTACACGTGTGCATGCATAAACTGATGTGAATAAAAACTCTTCAGTATTGTGAAAAATGCATATTATATTATTGGCTTTTCACAAATATTAAAATGAATACTATATGTGTTATGTTGGAAAGTTATGCTGTATTAATCTCTTTTAAGTAGTGCTGTATTAATGTATTTTAAGTAGTGTGGTAAATATAGTTTTTAGGCTATAGCATAATATTAAAATAGAAACTATGTGATGTAAAATACTTTTTGTAACTAACTCAAGGAATGAAAAAGATGATCAAGAAATTCTTTGCATTACCTTATCTGGATAGAGATAACAGCAACAGGACACCAAGATCGCAAGAGAAGAATTATTGCCTCCTTATTGGGAAAGCTCAGACTTCGAGGAACCAAAAAATTGATTTACAAGATGAGGGGGGAAGCTAAAATTAAGCAGAAACACCCTAGTGTGAAAGGAATGTTTGAATCATGTATGAGATATATGAATATGCAAAAGGCTATTGCTTTTAAGGGGTAATCCTTTGTTAGCAAGGTGTGCTTTGTGGCAGAGTGCAAGGCACTTAGATGTCCGTAATTCTTTGCTTTTCATTGTCTCTTATTGTCGTAATTTTTATTACTTTTTTCATTGGTAGTAAACTTCTAAAATTTTAAGAAAAGTGAATGATGTTTTTCACATTATGCTTTCAAAGCTAAGCATAGATTGGATTTTTGTTTAGTAGATGAGATGCTTCAATCACTTAAATTGTATTGATCAATTCAGGAGTTCTTATAGCTGCAGCATGACAGGAAATACCATAAGGGCATTTTGCTTTTGTATATCTCATGTCTTTCTGAAAATTCAAGGGGCAATGGAAAGGCAAAAAAAAAAGAAAACTTGTCAGAGGAGAGTCATTGACAAGAGTTCTAACTAATCTAAAATGTTTTAGATTTAATATCTTCTTTGAAAAACGCCAATCACTTGTTTTTAAAATTTTAAAAGTTTAATAGTAATAAAAGGGTTATAAAAATAGTAATATAATTAGAGTAATAAAAATTTGGACAATTAGGATTAGGACAATAAGAGACAATAAGAACAAAAAGATACAGACAGTCTGGGTACCTCTTTCTGAGCAAAAGAAGCCCGAAAAAAGACACATGTTAAAAGAGGATTAACCCTTATAAGCAATAGCCTATTGCTTATTCATACATCTCATACGTGATGCATAACTCCAATTCAAACAAAGGATTCTGTCTGGTCAGTGTCAATTTTTTCCTCTTAATCCTGACATCATCATCAGGGCTGAGCGAGGCAGGAAGAAGTTTGTTTCTTCTCATAAGGGAGCAATAAATTCTTTTTCTCTGAAAGATTTAGGTGTCCTGTGGCTGCTATCTGGTGCGAGTACCTCATTCCTTTCTTTAAAAAAATATCCCACATACATAGTTTCTATTTTAATATTATGCTATAGCCTAAAAACTATATTTACCACACTACTTAAAATACATTAATACAGCACTACTTAAAAGAGATTAATACAGCATAACTTTCCAACATAACACATATAGTATTCATTTTAATATTTGTGAAAAGCCATGAATATAATTTTGTGCTATGTACAAACTTTTATTTTAGGCTACTTGTGCATTCTTATTCAAAACCTGCCTGTAGTGTTCAGGTCATTGTAAGATCTTTTAAAAATAGTATTTCTGTACATGTGGTGTCCATTTACATAAGTATTAAAACTCTTAGAGAGGTTATGGGTCTGTTGGAAATGTTACAACTTCTAAAATTGTTTTATAACTTCAGTCAAGGGTTTGTTCTCCTTCACCCAAGAGGAGGGGAATTGAAGTTTCTCTTTAAAAGACTGTTCACTGTGAGAGGCCTGATGAGCTTAACAACCACAGATTGGGAGTAGCCAGAAGATACACAGGAGATAAAGATCATTAAGGAACATTACCCCTGAAAATCACCTCCTGGAGGGATCAGAGACAGCTGGTCTGGGAAAAGACTGATAAGAGAACTGGAGAATGAGGACCAAATTAGCATCGAAGGGGAAGGGATCAATAACCAATAGGAGATCTAATACTAAGAGCTGTGAAATTTAGAACCAATGAACAAGAATTTCTTTGGGGTTTGTCTGTATAAATATGGGAAAAGTCTGGTAAAGAATGGTGTGTATTTGAATGATTCTCACTGCACAACCTGGGCATGTGTGGATGAAATTATTTCTATTGCACTTCCTGTCTGGAATAAAGTAATGCCTTGATTCCCTAACACTGAAAAGTTGTTGGAGAGTTTCTGTTTTTCCTGCAGTTTTGGTGACAGGTCCCTGTTTGATCTGTAATTTGCAAACCTAGGCAAAATATAGCAATCCAAATTTATTGGAGTTTAGATAAAAGTTCTGAGGTATTTATTACTATTATGTATGCTGTGTTGCCACCTTAAAAGTAGATGGGCTATTACATAAGTATAGTCTATTTCTGGTAAAATTGTGTATTGGGCTAGAGGGGAAGAAGTTATAGTTTTGATGCTTGGATGTCTGTGGTGGTGTTACAAATGAGAGGGGAGAGCTTAGACAAGTCCCTGCCTTTGCTCAGGTTTCTGGCAGGAGACAGCAGCTTTGTTGAGGTGGCCAGCACCTCAAAACCCACTCTCACTCATAAGTTCTTAATAATAACCAATCAGGCCTATTACAAAATGGATTATTTATTGAATAGACACAAGGTAAAACAGACATAAGACTTTAACAGGCTTACCTTACTACACAGGATAAACAAAAGAAACACTACTAGTAGGTGCATAAGATGGTGCACGATAATAAAGCTACCTATGTTACAGCTAGGGAAGAAATAGTATCGATTAGGAGCCAATGTCACTTACCAGCAAATGATAGTGTTGTACAGAAGTCTCCTTTCACTCAGCTTCCAGAAGAGTAACTCTATACTGACATGTCCACTTCGAGGAGAAATCCCTACACACTCAGAGAGTATGTAGAGATTTCTGATGTTATATGTGAAAAACATGCTCAGTCTCCTGTGAAAATTTAAAAAGTTTAATAAAGGGCAATAGGAGAAAGGGACCATAGAGCAAAGGTTATTACGGCCTGTAAGAGCCTAAATGAGAGATGCGGGACTCCAGGCGGCTCTCCAAAATGCAGTTTATCCCATCCAAGACGTTACAGCAGTCCAGGGTCGTGGGTGACAGAGCCTGTGCCTACAGCTGTCAGCTCCAGCTGCAGGCAGGCCTGGAGACCCTTTGGGTTTGGTTACATGTCATTATATACTTTTCTTTGCTGAGCATCTTAATACAGTAGAACCAATCTATACCTTAACTATTATCTATAGACTATCATAACAACTATAATTACCATATTCAGGTTACTATTCTCCAATCACTAAAAGTTAATACATTACAGTTTAAGCTAGAAGTTGTTTTTCAGTTTTCTTGCAGTGGAAAATTCTGAGACCTTTTTTCTACTTGCAACATCGGCAGGCTTGTTTGCCTGTGCTATCTTTCTGCTTGGTAAAAACATCTTGTTTGAGGTGGGTTTATCCTTTGTTCTAAGTCATAAAAACCCCTTCTAACTAACACACCCTTTGCCTCCTTGGTTATCCAGTAAAACTGGCTCAGCAATTCTTTTCTTCTATATCAAAACTTGTTTCCATGTCTATTGAAGGATGATGAAGCTCAGACTCTACATTTAAAAATCTTTCTGCTAAGCATACATATCTGTGAGACTTTCTTGTCAAACTTTCATCCTTCCCAACAACAGCCAGATGCATCTTGGCACTCAGCCAAGACCACACTGTCACCTTTGGGGATACCCCTTAAATACCTTTTCCATTACATCAGCCTGTTGCATATTCATAGACCCTTATGCATATCCATAAACTAGTTTACATTTTCCAGGAACTATTTTACATGGCCTCTCCCTGGGTCCGCCTTTTTAGAGCATGCATGTTTCTTGGCTGTGGTTTTGGCTCCTTCTCTTTATCACTTCCAGTTTGGGCCTTGGTCCACACTGTCTTCAGACAGTGAGTGCTGATAGTTGGCATATCGGTAGCAGGTGTCCTCATCCTGTGTTCATTGGATGTTATCCCATCCAAGCAGGCATTTTAACACAAGCATAGCTATTTCACAACTATGTCTTAAGCTTAATTAACAGCAGAAATACAAACTATATTATCGTAGCATGGGTCCCCACTGGGTAATAATTACCATTGACTCCGTGATTCCAGAAGGCTGATCAATCACTTTATTGTACTATACTATACTGTACTATACTATACTATACTAGACTATTGTGAAAAACGCCTATCACTTGTTTTTAAAATTTTAAAAGTTTAATAGTAATAAAAGGGTTATAAAAATAGTAATATAATTAGAGTAATAAAAATTTGGACAATTAGGATTAGGACAATATGAGACAATAAGAACAAAGAGTTAGGGACGGTCCGGGTACCTTTTCTGGGCAAAAGAAGCCCAAAAAAGGACACACGTTAACAGAGGATTAACCCTTAAATGGAATAGCCTGTTGCATATTCATACACCTCATACGTGATGCATAAATTCCATTCAAATAAAGGATTCTGTCTGGTCAGTGTCAATTTCTTCCTCTTAATCCTGATGGTGCCTTCATGGCTGAGCGAGGCGGGAAGAAGTTAGTTTCTTCTCATAAGGGAGCAATAAATTCTCTTTCTCTGAAAGATTTAGGTGTCCTGTGGCTGCTATCTGGTGCGAGTACCTCATTCCTTTCTTTAAAAAAATATCCCACATACATAGTTTCTATTTTAATATTATGTTATAACTTAAACTATATTTAACACACTACTTAAAAAATAATACAGCATAACTTTCTAACATAACACATATAATATTCATTTTAATATTTGTGAAAAGCCAATCATAAAATACACATTTTTCACACTATTAAGAAAACTCCTCACACCATCACCAGTGGCCAATCAAGAAATCACCCTTTGGTAAACAAATCTCCATAACACATTCCACATGTGCACAACAACAGGTGCAGCAAGTGAAGATAAGAATTGTTTCTCATTATTTTCTCTGATCTTCTCACAACCGTCTCCAGGAAAATGCCTGGGAAAGTTGTGCCTGCTGCTCTCTGTGGAGAGAGCTGTGGCTACACTATATCTTTATAACAAAGTTACTTTACATCACACATATAAAATCCATTTTAATATTTGTGAAAACCCAATATTATAATATGCATCTATAACATATAGATGAGTAGTGTAATAGTTGATTCTCACAATTAAGAGATAGATATTATGTGTGTCCTAGGGTGACGTTATGATGCTTGTATCCCCATTCGTGTGTGCTGTTTATGCTGGATATTATGTTGTCTGCCTTCAAGACTGGCTCTGAAGAGTGAAAGTTTTGTTTTGGTTTCTTATCAGCCGCTCCCCCATGGCTGGCAGGACACAGAGATGGGGCAGTACATAGTGCTGCTTTTGCTTTTTTGCTTTTGCTTTTCGCTTTGCTCTCTCGCTCTTGCTTCTGCTTTGCTTCTGCTTGCTCTTGCTTCTGCTCATTAGCTAGTTTAGCTAAACAGTCTGAATTTCTTCCTGGACTGTTTCTCCTTTCCTTTTTTTGGACCTACTCGAACCTGCTCCAGACTGGGACCTGGGA
>NW_005054962.1:32119-35970 GCF_000277835.1 Geospiza fortis
CAATTTCTCCTTATTCAGTCTTTTGCTGTATTTTTTTGTTTAAGGTTTAATAAACCTTTAAATTTTTTAAAAGTGAGCAGTCATTTCTCACACTGATGTTATGAAAATTATAGTGATCTTCTACAGTTTGTACAAGTGCTGTGTCTGTCAGTCATGAATTTTTGCTTATCCTTTCCCATGCATTCAGGGCAGGATATTTATTGCTGGCTAAGGATGTTTTTCAGCTGCGATAATTCACCACAAGGCAAGCTATTCCACCTTGACTGAGCCATGGGGGATAAACAAATAAGCTTTTGCTTTTAGGGGTGAAAGTTCTTGTCACAGTTGGGTTGATATGGGAGATAAGAAAAATCTTATAGAATAAGTGCCTTATAGGTCTCTGATCACTTCTGTTCATTCATGAGTGTCAGGTTGGTTTCGTTAGGTTTGGATTGAAGGCGCTTGAGACGGTAGTTCATGTTCAGACTCAAGTATTTATTATTTCTTATCAGTAAAACAGTCTCACTACTGTGAGTTTGGCAGCTTTTCATTAGAAGGCACAAAATGGCTAACAATCTCGTTACAAGGTCTTTTAAGACTAAATTATCCAATTAAGAACTGACACCTAGATTTTTTTCCCTTTAACCCAATAACTGATCCCAAAGAGCCCACAATGCAGACTTTTCTGCTCAATTACAAAATGCCACCCAAACCCATGAAGAAGAAGGAAGAAGAAGCATCAAGAAGAAACCCAGGACAACACCCTGTGCCCTCTATCTTGCTTCTATCCACAACATACTAAAAATCCCAAAACCTAAATTTCTCAGCAAGTGATACACCTACACTACTCTCTATAATCTATTTCACACTTTGGTGGATTCTAGTCTATCTTGAAGTCTAGGAAACTTTCTCCATGAATGAGGGTCAAAGTCAGTGCTCCCCTGGGGGTCAGGGCACCCCAGAGCAGACAGAGAAATATTCCTGGTGCCCTGGGTTTCCACAATGAGAAGCACTTTTCGACATGTGCAGCTGGCATGAAGAAAAAATAAGTTGTGTAACCTCCTCATAACCCGAGTGCTGATTGGTTAAGGGAAAACATGGACAGCAACACAGGTGTTGGCATGCAGCCAATGTATGTTTGTTTTGGTTAAGAAAAATGCTAGCAAGTATAATTTTAGCTAATGTATTTTTAGCATAGTATAAAAGCCTAAGCATACTTGTACAGTATTTAAGATCTTCTGTGTTGGCAATAAACTCAATTTTCTTTGGATCAAGAACCAAGAGGGTCTGTGTCTTCATTTCTCATTGCTACAGGTTGACCTTGGCTGGATGCCAGATGCTCACCAAGCTGCTCTATCTGTCCCCTTCCCAGCTGGACAGGGGAGAGAAAATAAGATGGAAAATGACTTGTAGGTTGAAATAAGGGAGTTTACTAAAGCAAAGTTGAAAGTTCATGCATGCACAAGCAAAGAGAAAAAACAATAATTTCATTCTCTACTTCTCATTAGTAATAATAGTAAAAGGGGCAAGCAATGTCTTGCCAGTTCCCAGGAAGCAGGGCTTCAGCACATGTAGTGACAGCACAGAAGGCAAACACTGTAAATAACAAATGCCCTCCATTCTTCCTCCCTCCCTTAGCTTTTATATCTGAGCTGACATCATATGGTATGGAATATCCCTTTGGTTAATTTGGATCAGCTGTCCTGGCTGCGTCCCCTCCCCGGATCTTGTTTACCTCCAGCCTATTGACTTGGGCCGGAATATTGGAGAGACAGCCCTGATGCTATGGCAGTGCTGCTCAGCAGTAGCCAAAACACTGGTGTGTTATCAACACCTTTCTAGCTACCAATGCAAAGCACAGCACTGTGAGGGCTGCTATGGGAAAATGAACTCCAGCTCAGCCACACCCAATACGGCGTCCTATGTCAAAATGAGCACTGACCTTAGTCAACTGCTATATACAAGCTGCTTAATATCACTACCTTTAGACAAGCTGCAAATTTAATTTCCAGTCCCAGTCTTTTCCATAATGGTAATAGTCTCATCTATCTGTCTATTTCTTCTCTGTCTTATTGATTTGAAGAGAAAAGTGCATGATTCATTGTGGCAGGGAAGAAATGAAAAGTTGTGGATATTCTCAGTTCAGTCGAAGACAGAACTGTGACGGTGTTCACAGGGGTCTTACGTTAAAGGAAGAGATGAGGATCTGACTCCATATTTCAGAAGGCTTGATTTATTATTTTATGATATATATTACCTTAAAACTATACTAAAAGAATAGAAGAAAAGGTTTCATCTCAGAAGGCTAGCTAAGCTAAGAATAGAAAGAATGATAACAAAGGCAGCTGTCCCAGACTCTCTATCCGAGCCAGCTGTGCTATGATTGGCCATTAATTACAAACAAGCACATGAGACCAATCACAGATGCACCTGTTGCATTCCACAGCAGCAGATAATCATTGTTTACATTTGTTCCTGAGGCCTCTCAGCTTCCCAGGAGGAAAAAATCCTAAGGAAAGGATTTTCATAAAAGGATGTCTGCGACACAGAACAGAGATAATTTCTCCCAGGCCAAGCCTGGGAAACTTAGAAAAAAGAATTGAAACAATTATTATCTCTCTTTCTGTATCTGTTGTTTATAGATAAGATTCTCCAGAGTGTGCTATTCATAGTTCACCAATAGTGTGAGAGGTTTTTACTTTGAGACCAATCAAGTCTCACCTTAGTGAGTCGCATTATAAAAAGATGTGCTACTTTCATTAAACACCTTCTGCTTCACCTTCTGAAGACTGGAGTATTTTCTTCCCATCTCTGACTCAACAGCATCAAAAAGTAGTGATTTTTAATTTGCATTTCTAAGAGAACAGATCTAATGTAATTAGCTCTTCTGTGTGTTCTTCCCCTAATAGCTTCTGAAGTTGTTGGCTAGTTATATTGGCAAAGTAATAAAGATCTTATACATAATAATTCTGTTCCCTTAAAATTTGTGAAAATAGGCAGCTAGATAGAGAAGAAAGGCCCAGACTAGTGTATCTGTGTTAGGAACAAAGAGATGTTATGCTATTAACACCCAGGGGGAAGGCTTCTGTTTTGCGGAGAAAGAAAACTCCACAACTTTTACGATAGTTGTAAAAGCTGGTATGTTTATTGCAGCGCTGGACACATGCGGAGATTGCTCTCCTTAAAAGGGCGTGCGCACCTCTGTGAACTCTAGCCCTTCTTTTTATCTCCCTTTCAAATTCATATGCATACAATTTCACAACAGGCTCATACATATTCATTTTTACGAATTTCACAGTGACTTTTGCTGCTAGTTCTTCTTTATCAGAAGGAATTTCTTGTGTTGGGCTGCCCTGTATCTCGCAGCGTTGCTGTCTCTCCTTTATCTCTCTCGCTGTCTCCTCTTTATCTCTTGTCTGTCACTGAAGCAACTTTCCTTTTGGCTTCAGCTTGACACAGAAACGCACATTTCACCCCTTTTCTACTCTGGGGGTTTTTACTATGCCTCATTTCCCCCCTTTCCTAGAAAATAAGTAAATTCTTTTACTTAATGCAAACTTCTACGGCAATAAGTGTCTCTCAATGCTTTACCATGTACATTTGATAAGGAGGTTAACACTGCCACTTGCCGTAGTATTTTACAATTCTAAATTAGCAATATAGTAGATAAACTTATTCCAACTAATATTAACAAGACTACAATGGCATGACATAACTTATTAAGGATTCCTTCTGCAGTTGGTGACCACCCAAAGATCACATCCCACCAGTGATGATCTGCATTTTGTTTTATTCTCTGTAGAATTCGGGTTATTTCTTTTGTATCACGTTGGACAGTAATTAAAGTCTTCTTTCTACTTTCTTGGATCTCT
>NW_005054963.1:0-14052 GCF_000277835.1 Geospiza fortis
ATAGAAAGGAAAGAATAACAAAAGCTCGTGACTCGCAGAGAGTCCAAGCCAGCTGACTGTGATTGGCCATTAATTAGAAACAACACACATGGACCAATCAAAGATGCACCTGTTGCATTCCACAGCAGCAGATAACCATTGTTTACATTTAATTTCTGAGGCCTCTCAGCTTCTCAGGAGAAAAAATCCTAACAAAAGGATTTTTCATAAAATGTGTCTGTGACACATCTCTCTGCCACTGGAGAGAGCTCTCACCATTTTGAGTTACTTAGCAGGGCAGATGTCAGATACCAAACTCTGTGTGTGACTCACTAAGGGATAGGAAAAAGAATGTGCTAGAGGTGAAAATTTTCCTCATATTACTTTAAAGTTTTATTGAAGTTCACATTGTGGCTGGTCTTGTCACTGAAACTGTGGGAAAAACAAAAACTCTCCCACAGCATTTTCTAGTGTTAGAGAATTAAGGCCAAGATGTGTAACAGAAATAATTTCATCCACACATTGCACAGGTTGTGCAGAGAAAATCCTTCCATCACACTAGGAGTTTTCTTGTACAGTCAAAACCCAGTGAAATTCATTGGTTCAATGCTCACTGATCCCAAGTTCCACAGTTTGTAGTGTTTGGTTTTTTATTCATCCCTTCACCTTTGATGTTATTTTGGTTCTCAGTCTTGGTTCTGTCATCGATCTTTTCCCAGACCAGGTGTCTCTGACCATACCAGGGCTGATGTTTGGAGCTGATGTTCATTAATGGTCGTTATCTTTTGTGAATCTTCTGTGCTGCTCCCAGTCTGCTGGGATGTGAAGCTCATCAGGCTTGGTGTGCTGGAACAGTCCTGTGAAAGGAAACTTTCCTCCTGGGCAAAGGTGAACAAAACCTCTGATTAAAGGTAGAGAAAGAAATTTTGAACTTCTTCTCATTGCCCCCAGTATGAGAAAGGTGTCACAGAAATGCAGAAGGATTGGGGCTGGAAGAGATCTCTGGAGGTGACTGGGTGTCCCCTGCTCTAGAAGGACTGTCTGGAGCTGTTTGCCAAGTACCACGTCCAGGTGGCTTTTGAATGTCTCCAGGGTCAGTGGCTCAACCCCTGGAGATTTATAAAGGCTGTGAGCACAATCAAACATGGATGCAAATTAATCTCTAGGAGAAGAGAAGTAGTACTGTAAAAATGTATTGTACCAAAGAGTTCTGCTTATAATCATCCTCCATTATTTTGAAATCAGGACAATATTGTTTTTTCAGATGTCAGGATAATGCCACATACAAATGTGCTTCTCGTAACAGAGGGTATTTTAATGATCTTTCCCTCCTGCGCATCTGATTCCACTGGTTTTGTCTGAGGGAATATTCTCAAAATAGAAATCTGCTTGAGAGATTGGGAACAGGTCTGGAGTGCTTGAGAAAAAGGTTCTGGGTGTCATTGGAAAATCAGTATAGAAATATTGGTGAAGGGCTCCCCCTGATTGATGTTCAGGTGGTAGAGTGCACTAAATGTGCATTTCACTGGATTTGGATTTGCCATGCAAATTTCACAGAGCTTCTGCAAGGGTTGGGCCTCTTCTCTGGGTGTCTGCAGGGCCTGAGGGTGTGAGCTGAGCAAGCTGAGTGCAGCAGCCCTTGCTGTGTCCTGTGCAGAGGCTCTCTTGAGGGCTGCAGGAGCTCAGGCAGGGGGAGCAAAGCCTTATCTCCCCTTCAGGATGTGGTTAACTTGTGTTTTCAAAAGCAGGGGAGGGTTAATGCTGCCTGGTGTGGCTGAGTCAGAAATGGTGACCACAGCATCCTGCCTGTAGCTTGTGAGAGGGGCATGAGCTGGGGAAGGTGTGGGCTGGGCTCTGTTAGGTAAGAACCAAGTTGCTATGGTAAATATCACTCCATCAAACCACCTCAGATTATTTTCTGGTGGCCCCTTCCTCCTATCCCTGAGTGCAAAACAACAGTAGGGTTTCTTCTCTGCTGACAGGACCATTTTCCTCCCTCCTGCCTACAGCAAGGACTTTCCTCACTGAGGCTCCTGAATGTGCCAGAGAGACACTTCCCTGCACAAAGTCTGCAAAAGACAAATTCAGTCAACAGGAAATCTACAATATCAAAGCTGTGTTTCTGATCCCAGTGGGCTTTAGGGCAGTTGGATTTCAGTAATTTCCATCCTGGCTTCAAAAAAGAAAGCACAGAAAACCCACAGCATTTTGTGCTAGTACATCTTTATTTTTGTCACTACTACAGGAACCTAAAATACACGTGCAATACATTTGGCAGAAGAAATACAGGCTTAATCAAGAAATTGGCATTGTCTGGTTGAATTAAATCACTCCTGATTCTACAGAGCTCTTCTTATCTGCAATACACACTTAAATCTATCTAAATCCAAGCCTACAAATGGCACCTCGTGGGCTGGAATTGCCTCAGCAGTGCTACTCCAGTTCCACAGGCAGTAACACAACATGCCTGGGAAAGGTGCTTTTAAAAGGCCATCGATCTGCAGGGAGCACTGGAGTTTTCAAAGCTACTGAAGCAGGCTGGACACTGGTGTGCAAATGCCAGAAGAGTGGGGGGATCTGCTTAGCAGGAGGATGAGGATAAATCCACTCTCCTCAGTGTTCAGAGGAGAGGAAACAGCAAAAGCATTTAAAACTCTTCAGTGTAAATCAGCTGGCCAGGCAGGAGTGACCAGTGTTGCATGTCTTCAGGGGAAGGTGCTGCCTTGTGTCCTGGGTGGTCTCTGTCAGCAGCTCTGCCCCTGCTTGTTCAACCCCCTTGTGCTGCTGGTTCACGCTCTTTCCTGCTCTTCTTTGGGTTCATTCCCCATGTCTGGAAGAGCAAAGGGAGGTTTAAAGTACATTTAATGAAATTTGGCCTATGAACCAGTGTTTGAGAGCTGTGAGATCCCTTACCTCAGAAAAGAAACAACTTGATGCTCATGAGGGTATTGAAGGCAATGCTCTTTGCCAGCAGGACTCTCAAACCCAACACAGCCATGGACAGCATGTTCACTCTCTGCCCTCCAGCATCTGCTCAGTGACCAGAAAAGAGAGGAGAGATCATGATCTAGGTTTTGGTGCTGTGATCTTGGCAGAAAGTGGAAAATCCACAGGTGACAGTTTCAGGGAAAGGAAGAGCAGCAAAGGAACAGCCGAGAGAGAACATGGCAAAAACGGGGGAGCAACCTTGGAACATCAGCTTGTGCCTGCTGAATGTGTTGTGTTCTGAGTCCTCTGCCCTGGAGAAAATACATTTCCATGCCTTTATCCCCCAGAGAGCAATGTAACTTCACATCGTGTTTGGGTAACTCACCTTGTGCTGAGGTGTTTGTGCTGTTGCAAACCCTCTCACTGGCCCCTGACTCGGTTCTGGTTCTGTTTGGTTCCCCAAAACCTGTTACTGGTTCTTCAGCCTCCTCTTCTGTAGCATGATAAAGAAAAGGCATTTTAAACTATATCCACCATTTATACAGGATAAAAAAATGTTTAGATGACATTTCTCATAGAACACTGGAGGAAAGTTCAGAGTGGGCCTCAGCTGGTCAGGAATAATTCCAGCATTAATTTGAGAAGACAATTTCTCCATGCAGTTGCAAGAAACAGAAGAATTCCTGCACTGTTTTGCTTTTACAATTTGAATGACCTTCTGGACTAAAAAAACAATCCCACCAAATATGACAGTTTCTTTAATTAAAAAATCCTCACAAAACACCCCACCTTTAACTTTGTGTTGGTAATGGAAGGGCTGTTCCAACTTGTGCTGCAGCGAGTTTCCTTCTATAAGCTAGAATATTCCATCATATGGAAATTCACATTTTAAAGAAATAGATTGTGTCTTTCCTCTTCTCCCCAGAAGAGTATCTCAAAGGAATTAAACAATTGAAAAACCATTTCTTTCAGATGCTTTGAAACTTATTTCATTTCTCCCTGCTGAAATCCCAAATGTCTTTCTTATTTCTGCTGGCTGCCCAGGGCAGTGCTGTCCAGAAGGAGGACACCAAGCCCCACAGGCCACTGTCTCCAGAAATAAGTGACAGCTGTGCCACCAAACTGTACCTGGCTGTGCTGTTTTCGTGCGGTCGTCAAATTTGGCTGTGCAGGTCACCTCTGTGTCTTTTGTCACCCTGACCACTTTAATTGCATTGTACAACCCCTGTGATGTCAAAATGGATGGGCTTTGTTCATAGACCACCTCCTGAGAGGGCATCTCCAAGCTGATGTTCTTTGTAGGGGAGTTCCTTGCCAAACAAGCTGCTTTCCCAGAGCTGCCACCTCCTTCCAGTTTCTTTGATTTCATCACAATGACTTGAGGATCAAAAGTTTTTGAAATGTCTGAAAAGAAAAGCAAGGTTTGGACATGATTGATTTTACTGCAGGCTTGCCCAAGTGCTGAGTGATAGAAAACTCACATATACTCAGCTGTGACTAATTTGTAACAATCCCATTTACTGTCTTTTATGTCATTTTTCCTTATCATTAGAGGTATAAGTAATAAAAAAGGATTTCTTAAACTCACAAACAGCTGTCTTACTGGAAAACTATTGGTGTCAAAAGAATTTAGTTGCCAACAAATCATTGTGATACCATGACTTGTTTTTTACAGAAAATATCTTTGCCTCTAGGTCAGGTCACATGTGGAGAATCAAGGGTGATCTCAAAAACCAATGTTAGGATTTAACTCAGATTAGCAATTTGAATTAGAGTAAAACCATGGAACTGAAAGGAATCCTCCAGCAGCCTTCCTTGCCAGAAAGGGCTCAGCTTATGAAAAGCTGTCAGACACATCCACAAAGATTGACGTGTCTGCTTTGTCAGGAGCATCCTGAGGGGTCTCTTGGGCAAAGAGAGGTGCATGAGGCTTTTCATTTTGCATGGTGTCAGCCTTGCAGGTGGGTCAAGAGATCCCCCAGCTCTAACATTTTGTTCATCCCAAGCTACTGATGGAAGTTTGGTCAAGGAGCTCTGATTTTACACCCTTTCCCCATCAGCCCTATGCCACTGCTGAGGAACTGAGGTGAAAGCCAAATCGTGCTCTGCCACCACTTCATGGGTCAGCTCTCCTGATCAAAGAGGCAGAACTCCACACTTGGCCACACCTCCAGCAACCAGACAGCCACCAGAAATCCAACATTTCCTTCCCAGCAGTTGTACCAGGCTTGGCCAGAGCCTGTCAGTCCTGTGCATTCTGTGTTCTCTGAGAAGACCTTGAAAGGCTTTTCATGTGCTCTTCTCTCCAGGCTTTGCAAACAGCCAGAACACAAACAGGCTGCTTCTCTGCAATAGCTCCCTGGGCTAGATCGTCAGCAGGCAATAATGTACACAGCGCAATTGTAGTTCAGAGAGCAGAAGATTTGTTTTATCTGGCCCCAGAATGCTCACCTGAGTTCCACTAGTTTGCATTCCCTGACAGTACAGCCATGAATTCCTACCACTGCTTGCTTCTGGGAGGGATTCATATTTTATGTTCTAAAAATTTATTTGGAGAAAAATTATTTTTAATGAATGTTTAATCTGGAATAATGCAACCTGAACCAAAAGGAAAACCTTCTCTGTCCTTAACTGAGCCCTCAACAGAATATGCCTGGAGTATTCCACAGTGGTACTAATGGTTGTTATTTTATGTCATTTTGATTTAGGGAACTGGCAGAAGATTGAATAGTAAAGTATCTGTGCTGTAAACCCCTTAAAGTGCATATTTTAAGTAGTAGCTCAGAAAGGAACCCAGAACCCAAAGCAGGAGGTTGCTCACATGCTGGAAACTTTGGCTTCAACATAATAAGTATTGCAGCAGACTCAAAAGGGACTTTGATACTTTAGGTTCAATGTATTTTGCTACCAAACATAATTCCAGAGTCTCTGTGCAGCTCTGAAAGTATCCTGTCATTAGCTATAAAAAGAAAATCACTGAACAGCATGGAAAGAAGAGGTCTTCCTCCAAAATGGTAAATTTACATTCCTTTGTCCCTTTGGAACTGGAAGTGCAGTGAGATTGTTCCCAAATACACATTTATTCCCATGCAACATATCCTACAGACATGGACAGATATTAGGCAGCACCCAAGGCAGTTCCACATCTTTCTGGAAGGAGAGCAGGAGGTTTTAGGGGTTGTAAAATAACGTGGGATATTCTTGAAGTACTTTAAACACATGCAGACCTCTGAAAGCAAAGCAACAATTCCTGAGGGATGCACCTGATACTTGAGGATCACAGAGATCAATATTAAAACCCCCTCTGCCAGCCCAACAGTCACATTTCCCTAGAAAATCTTGGGGTGACCTGCACTTTTATTGTTCATCTCAGAATTCCAAAGAAAGGTAGGAATAAGTAAGGCTACTTATAATCCCTACTCCCCACATTGGTCTTTTCAGAACCCACACAACCTGGCAGCCAATTTTCTTTCATTCCAGGAGCTCTTGGATATGAGGCACTTGTGAGAATTTAAGCCCAAGGCTATTTCACCTCCTTCCTGCTCTGTCCCCAGGGCAGTGGAATGCCTTACCTGGGGACACTGTCAGTGTGGTGCCAGTGTCCAACCAGAACTTCTCCAGCCAGGAGTTACAGATCTGTCTCAAAACTCCTCATACTGGGAGCTCTTCACTGAGCTCTGCATTCCTGCCCCAAGTCAGTCAGTGCAAGCCCACTGGAGAATTGGACACTGGACAGTGAATTTGGGCCAGAGTGCTGCCCAAAGTGGGAATAAGTTATCACAGGCTAAGCAGTGCCCTGCTGGTGTTTGGGGATCATGGAATAATGGTGCTGTGCAGAGTGAGCCCAGTTGTTCCTGGGAAACGTTCCTGAGCAGATCCAAGCTGAGGGTTTGGCTTGAAAGGCTGGCTGGGGAGCGAGTGCATTCAAGGGATTATTGCAGCTGAAAATCCTTTCAATGAACCCAAATTCCCTTGTTCTCCCCCACATTAATTTACAATGAAGTTTTAGAAATAAAGAAATGTCACTTACTTGGTAAAACTGTGAGAATCGTCCCTGGTCCAAATATAAGCTTATCTACACACAGCTAAGACTTATTCCAATAACTCACTTTTTCCTGATGGTGTTCAAAAATGTTGTAAAAACAGGTGATGAAAAGCTATTGGTCCTAATTATCCACGGGTGCAAGTCCATGAGAGGATCCAGAGGTAGATTTACTTCCAAAACTGGAAAGGGGAAAAAAGGGTAATTGAATTGTTCAGTCACTTCAAAAAACTTGCTTGAGTATAGAATTTTCAACTTCTCCCTTTCTTCCACATTTTAGAACTTTCATGAGCTCTTTTATATATCCAGGATAAAAAGAAATATAGGAAGAATATTGTTCTTCTCTTCTTAATCCTTAGAGTCACCCATCTCCTTTCTTTCCTAAAATTTCTCACCTTCTTTCCCTCTTTTTGTTTTTGTACAGGTCCCTATGCTGTTTATATCATTGTGGTAACCCATCTGTAAGCACAGTTATATATTTCATAACAAAAACTGTCTCTGTTCCACTACACAGAATATTGGATTATACAGGCAGTCACATGATCTCTTCAGTGGTTTAAGACCCAATGCACCACATAAAAAAAACACCAAAACAACAAAAAAAAATACGGCTTTCAAGGAAGGATCTCAAATAATATCAGAGAGGTTGAGTTTTAAATGAGAACGTGGGTATTATGTGACACCTATGAAAGGTGTGATGGAGTTTAGGTGGATAGAAAGCAGAAAAATAATCAGTACTTCTGGTGTTATTTCAGAGCATTTCTTACAATGCAGTCTAATCCCCCTACTTGTCTTCTTGTAGGTACAAGTGGTAGTGTGAACAAAGTTCTGGGATGTAGCAGGCTGGCTCTGAGGGTCTTGGGAGGAGTGGATTAAAAGCAGAGGATGCAAGAGGGTCGTAAATTGCTTAAGTGACCTTCCAGCTGGGAATTACCCTGGACAGCCCAGGGTGAACTTGCATCCAGGGATCCTCTAGCATGAACCAAGTTTAGATGCCAGTGTCTCTCCTTGCCTCTGCCTGGCTGTTGCTCAGGGATTCCCCCAGGCTAGCAAGGCCATGGAAATAAAATGCTGTGAGTCTGTGGCTGCTCCATCTGCTGCCTGTGGTGCCTCACACAGGTGGTGGTGGCTGTCCCTGGTTTGAAAGACAGGTGTCTGCCAAGGAAGGCAGGAATCTCCCTCTGAATGGAGAATATAATCCCCTTCCATCCAAATTAATATAACTTTGAAATAAAGGGGCTTTCTGGCAAACATACTCGAAAGGAACAACAGTTCTTTACTAGTATGTGTATGTATAACAGCCCAAACAAACAACAGCAGCAGCACAAAACAGAATCAGACACCCAGGCCCGGCCTCTCTCGGCGCTTTCCCCTTTGGTGCAGTTCCGGGCACAGCCAGCAGGGGCGCTGCTGGCTCCCGGCCGGGCAGGGCGGGTGCGGTGATTCCCCCGCGCCAGCAGGGGGCGCTGTGGCGCGAGCTCGGCCGCCTCTCTGCATGTGGGTAACGGTGGGTGGGCAGGCAGGAGAGATGGAGAAGGGGCTCCCTTTACCCTCCCACAGGAGCAGCCGGTCCTGGTGCCCCTCTTGGATACCGAAACCAGCTCCAGCAGGAACCTTGGAGCAGCAGGCTGCAATGGCAGAGGTGAGAACACTCACAGTGGTAAACCAAGTGTAGGGGAAACTCTGAAGCTGTGGCAGGAGCCACGGGTGTCTGGGCGGACAAGGGGTGTCAAGTTATAGTGTCGCAAAAATCCCTGAAGCAGTGGCACACAACAGCAGGGCTGGGCAGTGGATTGCTCCTTTGGACAGCTCACTGGCAATGGCTGATGCTGGGATCAGCAGAGGGCATGGCCCAGTGTGCTCCTGCCTCCCTGCTCCTGGTGTAGCACACACCGGCTCTGGGCTCCCAAGCGACAAAGGAGCGGAGAATCAAGCTGGCAATCCCTACTCACAGTGACAAAGGAAAAGAAAGAAAGAAAGGAAAACAGGCAAAAAGCACAGGGCAACAGTATCTCCAGTCAGCCGCCCTTGCCGTGTGGCTCCTGAGTTGAGCAGCCCCTCTGGAAGGAAGCAGCAGCCCTTGGCCCCCAGCTCTCAGGGGATCCCTGCTGCCCCTCACCCATCATGATACTTGCTGAGCCAGGGCAGGCAGTGACCATTCTGAACACAAAACAAAGACAAAACCATGAATGGATAGGGAATTTAAGCCATTCCCAAGACAGAAATATGGGTGGAAAACATGAGAGGAATGGGAAGAAATAGGTGAGGCTTTCGTGGGACAAATGGAACATCCCTGGGTTCTGGTCCTCATGGGGTGCTTGAAGTGTGTCAGGTGTCTGATGGCAGGACAGCACAGCTGGGCACACACAGGAGATTTCTGGCATGTACTGATGCGAACTTACGAGCAGAAATGGCTGGTGAGCTGGACCTCTGTGTGCCACTGAGGAAGAACTGGAGTTGGGGCAGACTTGGCTGCAGCTACCATGCACTGTTTGAGCTCAGGGTCCTGGGAGAGAGCAATGCAAAAACAGGACTGGAGTCCTGGGCTTCAGGAGAGCAGAATCTGGGGTCTTCAGGGAGGAATCCCATGGGTTATGGTCCTGGACAGAGGAGGGGTCTAGGAGAGCTGCTCATGTTCAGAGATTAGCTCTTTGAACCTCAAGAATGATTTCTCTTGACAAAGCAGTAAGTCAGGCTTTGTGTCAGACATCCAAAATGATGAACAAAGGGCTCCTAAATAAACTCATAACTGGTTAATACAGAAGGTCCCTGTCGAGTTGTTCAACTGACCGTGATGATCAAATGTCTAAAATTACCTGTTTGCAAGAGCCAAGATCTCAGGTTGAATGGTGAGGAAATTGGTCTTGGAAAATTAGGTGGGGTGTTGTGCTGTTTCAGTAATCCTGGTAAATCAAATTTGTGTATGTGCACAGAGTTGCCTAAGGAAAAACAGATGAGGTAAAGCCACCATGTTTTCCTCCTTCAAGAGAAGGCAGGGAGACAGTTGTGTGTGGTGGGTGGTTCAGTTGTTTTCAGTCACTGTGCTACGTACTCCACCACTGTAGTAGGCAGTTCTACAAAAACATCTGGGGTGGGTTTTCAGTGCCAGGTGATGCCTCCTCTTTCATGTCTTTGTAGTGCTGCCTTTTGTTTTCCTGTCCCTCTACACTGCTCCACTTCTGAACATCTAACACTGTTCCAGAGGATTCTCTACACTAAAAATAACATTATCATCCTAGCTTTTTTTGGCAGAGGGGACAGTTATTGTTCATCAAACTGGAATATTGCTCTCACACTTTGGAAAGGAATATTGTTGTTAGAAGTGCCTCACAGAAAGGATCTGGTTACTGGTTTGTCTTTTAACACACAACTAGTTAGGGTTAAATACCTGAAAGGTTTTCTGGGAAGCATGTATCAAGCTTATAAATTTTCAAGTTATTTTCATTCTATATTTTCTAAGTTTTCTAGATCTTCAAGCATTACTCTCATCAAAGCTTATTTGCATGCCAGAGGAAAAATCAGTCCATGTCTAAGAATTGTTCAGGATTTATTTTGGTTCAGCTGATGGTGCTTTAATTGACTCTATTTGCTGTTTTTATAGTTTACTGAAGTTGGCTTTTAATTTGATTGTTATCTTAATCATATAATTAGTGGTAGCCTGCAATTGTGGAGCATTTTCCTAATCCTCCTGCAATAATCAGGGATGTTTTCAACTTTAACAGTTGGGGGAGTTCAGGATTTTTCCTCTTCTTTTTCTCAGGGAATTTTTCTCCATTTTCTTGCCTGTAAGTTCCTTGCCACAGGAGAATGCTCAGAGCAATATTACCAAGAGAAGTTACTTTTTAATAATTTACCTAAACACATGGCTTTGGAAAGAAGGGGAAGAACAAGCATTCTCATTTCACCGGTCTATTGGCTGCTTCCTGGAGCTGGATCAGTCTGTTGCTGGCCATGGCTTGTGATGGGGGCTGCAATCCGGGGCAGAGTAGATGGAAGGAAATTCAGTTGAGAAAAGATGAGTAGAAGCTCTTTCTTTCACCCTTGCACAAACCAGAGGCCAGTGCAGGAGGACTGCAAGGGATTTGTGTGACAAATTTCCTGTCAGCAATTTCTTGTCTGTACTAAATGCATCCAGATGTCCCAGGCTCTCCTTATATGTCAGCTGTTCCCTCCCTTGTGTTCATGGCCCTTCATTGCATTTGTTCCCCTCTGTCCATGTCCTTCCCAGGCTTGGGAGCCCAGCAGGGGACACACTGGTCCCCAGTCCCAGCAGTGCTGAGCTGAAGAGAATTCCTCCCCATGAGCAAGGAGTCAGGACAACATGCCAGGAGGCTGCACGGACAAACGAGGCTGGGGAAACGTGGGCCCAGTGCTGAATGGGATGGGAACCAGGTGACACAGGATATGGGACAGGGCTGAGGTCCTGAATGTTTTATTCACCTCAGGCTTGAGCAGGCAGATCAGCCTACAGGAATTTAATTTCCCACAGCCCAGGAGGAGAGGCTGGGGGGAGGAATATGTACCCTTGCACAATCCATGTAAGTGAGCCCTTCTCTAGGCCATAATGAAAGGATTTGTCCAGAAGGTTTCCAGGGAAGTCAGTGCTGGGAGCTCAAGTGAATGAAGAATGCACAACATCCACGCTCTCCTTATTGAGCAAGATCATTTGGCTCATTGTAGAAAGCTGTCAGTGTGGCTAAGCCCAATTCCCCTTCCCAAAGCCATGCTGACTGTCCCTGAGGAAAAAGGGCTGGGAGCCAAGGCAAGGCACAGAGGAGAAATGAGGCTGTGCTGGACAGGAGCCCTAGTAACGTGCACTAAACCTGCACTTCCCAAACTGGAGCCTCTGCAGTTCCCAGGACAGATCCTCCTGCACCATCAATGGCCCCAGCCCTTCTAGCAGCCCTCCCTCCAGTGCCTTTTAGTGCCACCCAGCCAGAGGGACATGTCCTGCACCTGCCCTTGCCTGACAAGAGCCCTGGGGAGCAGCTGCCAGAAAGAAATGCTGAGAGATCTGTCTTCCCCATCTGCTGGTTTTTGGTTCACTCTGCTGCAGAGCTGCTCCAGGGTGGTTCTGCTGCACAGTAATACGTTGCTGCATCGCCTGGGGTTGCTGCCAGGAGCTGCAGTGTGAAGCTGTTATGGGAGCTGTCCTTCCTTGCCTTAAAGCGATTATGTGTGGTGTGTGTTCTTCTGTCAGAACCTAGGGTGTGTTGTTGTTCTGTAAGGCTGCAGACACAGGTACAGGCCCCCAAGCTCTCTCATAAAGGCTCTGTGTGGTCATCAGACCTGATGCTGTTCTTTCTGGAGAGCCAGAAGATGAAATAAGCAAAGAGGAGCAGAAGAGGAGCCAGCTCTGTGGCTCCACTGTGCCAGTGGGAAGTCAGGAATTAATTCTTGATGTTGTTTGTTTTTTGTTGGTTTTGCCATGATTTCTCAACTCTCTGTCAAAACACACATTTTCTCACACCACTGTTTTGTTCCTCTCCCCCACGGCAGTGAGGGGGACTGAGTGAGCAGCTATGTGGGGCTGAGCTTTCTGATGGGGTCAGGGGCAGGCGGTGCCCACAGCCTTGTCCTGTTCAGTTCTGAACGTCCTCAAGAATGGAACTTGCAGAGTCTCAGGTATTTTAACTCAGTGTCACATCCCCCTCAACAATTTCATCTCCACGCTAAACCAACCCAGATGTCCCAGGCTCTCCTTATATGTCAGCTGTTGCCTACCTTGTGTTCATGGCCCTTCATTGTATTTGTTCCCCTCTGTCCATGTCCTTCCCAGGCTTGGGAGCCCAGCAGGGGACACACTGGTCCCCAGTCCCAGCAGTGCTGAGCTGAAGAGGATTCCTCCCCATGAGCAAGGAGTCAGGACAACATGCCAGGAGGCTGCACGGACAAACGAGGCTGGGGAAACGTGGGCCCAGTGCTGAATGGGATGGGGACCAGGTGACACAGGATATGGGACAGGGCTGAGGTCCTGAATGCTTTATTCAGCTCAGGTATCAGCAGGCAGATCAGCCTACAGGAATTTCATTTCCCACAGCCCAGGAGGAGAGGCTGGGGGGAGGAATATGTACCCTTGCACAATCCATATAAGTGAGCCCTTCTCTAGGCCTTAATGAAAGGATTTCTCCAGAAGGTTTCCAGGGAAGTCAGTGCTGGGAGCTCAACTGGATGAAGAATGTACAACATCCACTCTCTCCTCACCCAGCAAGATCATTTGTCTCAGTGTAGAAAGCTGTCAGTGTAGCTAAGCCAAATCCCCACTTCCCAAAGCCATGCTGACTGTCCCTGAGGAAAAAGGGCTGGGAGCCAAGGCAAGGCACAGAGGAGAAATGAGGCTGTGCTGGACAGGAGCCCTAGTAACGTGCACTAAACCTGCACTTGCCCAAATCCAGCCTCTGCAGTTCCCAGGACAGATCCTCCTGCACCATCAATGGCCCCAGCCCTTCTAGCAGCCCTCCCTCCAGTGCCTTTTAGTGCCACCCAGCCAGAGGGACATGTCCTGCACCTGCCCTTGCCTGACAAGAGCCCTGGGGAGCAGCTGCCAGAATGAAATGCTGAGAGATCTGTCTTCCCCATCTGCTGGTTTTTGGTTCACTCTGCTGCAGAGCTGCTCCAGGGTGGTTCTGCTGCACAGTAATACGTTGCTGCATCGCCTGGGGTTGCTGCCAGGAGCTGCAGTGTGAAGCTGTTATGGGAGCTGTCCTTCCTTGCCTTAAAGCGATTTTTGAAACCTTCTCCGTAGGCATAACCATCCAGGGAAATCCATTCCATGCCCCGTGGGCCCTGACGGTACCAGTACATGTAGTAGTCGCTCATATCACCTCCCTTCATGCTGCACTCAAAGGTGAATTCATCTCCCTCTCGCACGGTCACTTCCCTGGAGAGCTGCTCCAAGGTCACCTGGCCAGTGACAGCTGCAGAGAGCAAGACACACTCATCCCAGGATTCAGCAGAGGTCAGGGAAATGCTGGTGGGGCTTTGGACTGGCACTGGATCTGTGGGAGGACAAAATCCTCCTCTTTGAAGCCAGCTGACACAGATGGGCAGAGCTTGTGGCAGCTAGCAAGGCTCACAGGAAGGAGACACCACATTTTCCTCCA
>NW_005054963.1:18485-27226 GCF_000277835.1 Geospiza fortis
CCCGTGCTCCGCAGGCACGGCTGGGCAGCTGGAGCCGGGGCTCAGCTCCGGCTGCAAGCGCTCAGCACAGCTCCCCAGAGCCCTGCAGAGCCCAGGGCCACGCTCTGCTCCTGGGGCCAGCAGCCCTTGCCTGCACTTACCTACAATGGGCAAGAGGCCCACGCACAGGGCACTCCACATGGCCAGGCCCGCTCTCAGTGGCCTCTCTGCAGCTTCTCTGTGCCTGCACAACAGCTCTGCCCACACCTGCCCTGCCTGGGCCCCTGTCACTGCTCTCAGGCCCAGGCCCTGCTGGTCCCTCCCTCTGCCTATGACAACACTGAGGGGGAGAGGTGGGGCACCAGGAGCACAACTTGAAACTCTTGGTGCCCTCCTGGGTGTCTCTCACCCTGGGTGGTTCCCATCTTTCTGTTAAGCTCTTTCCATACTCACACTTTGTGTGATCCTGTGAAAGAGCCTCAGGCTTGATTTGGCGTGGCTCAGTGGGAGCTCTAAATTGGGAAATTCCATTCCTAAACCACAACAGTCTCATTTGGCATCCAGTGTGATGTATGAAGGGTTGAGATAAGAACAGATCTGCCCAGAGTGGTCTGCAGACCAATCTGATCTCAGCATCAGTTGTATCAGGTATGGAGCCACTGGTGCCAGTGCTGCTGGGGCTGTTCCTGTGGCTGTGGGACCTAACCCTGTCTATGTTCTCATATGAGGTCTCATGACGATATTGTGCAGGGCTGTGGGCATTGAGAAGGGGCTTGGGGAGAGGACAGAAACTCTCAGCCTCTGGAGGTGGCTCCTGTCAAATGTTAAAGAAAGATATTGTCCCAAGGATGATCTAGTAGTGCTCCCAGGCAGGTGGAACCCCATGGCCAGAGTCTCTATTTGTCATCAAAATAATATTGAGTGTGCACTATGCCTATTAGAGGTCTCCATATAATGAAGGCTGGCGTCTCTACTCTGTCTCCTTGCAGGTTATGTTTTAATACAGGTCACAAACGAGGAATTTCCCTCATTGTCATAGGCTTTGGCATAGCCAGGAATCAACTAAGGCCCTCACCTGCAGAAATACCAAAATTGACATCTATTTTCAAAGCTGTCCTTTGGAAAGACAGGCATTCCCAGGAGCTCTGCACTCCCCAGTCCTGAATAGTTTTGCAGGCGGAAGATCAGGTTCTTATTACTTCAGTTCTCACCATATCTGCTGTCTGAAATATAAGGCAAAGAGAGAAAGAGAACTTGCCTTGCAGTCAGGTAATTAACCATACTCCTTTTGAGTTTCTGTTTAAGTTAGATCTAATTTTGTCCGGAAGTTTATAGGATTTTGGGGCACAAAGGAGATAGGTCAGATTATGCCTAGCAGATGCAGGAATATGATTATTACATTGCATTTTTAATGTGGCATAAGAAAACTGGGGGTTCAGTGGTACAAAAAGGTGTTTAGTGTTGCCCATTCTCATGGTGTTCTTCACTGTGCTTTCCCATGTAACCTCTTGGAGAAAGCTTTATTCTTTCAGGATGCTTTTAATGTTGTCTGCCACTGGAGAGAGCTCTCAGCATTTTGGCTTGATCAGCAGGACAGATGTCAATTACCACACTCCATGTTAGAGAATCAAGCCATTACTTTATTCTGGCTAGGAGGTGCAGTAGAAATAATTTCATCCGCACATTTCATGGGTTGTGCAGAGAAAATCCTTTCATCCCACTAAGTTTTCACTGGAGTTTTCTTGTACTTGTACAGTCAAAACCCAGGGAAATTCATTGGTTCAATGCTCATTGCTCCCAAGTTACACAGTTTGTAGTGTTTGGTTTTTTGTTGATCCCTGCACCTTTGATGTTATTTTGGTTCTCAGTCTTGGTTCCCTCATCGACCTTTTCCCAGACCAGGTGTCGCTGACCCTGCCAGGGCTGATCTTTGGAGCTGATGTTCATTAATGGTTGTTATCTTTTGTGTATCTTCTGTGCTGCTCCCAGTCTGCTGGGATGTTTTTATATGTCTGCTGAAATATCTTTGTATACTCTTAGTCAGGAGTTTTGTTCACCTTTGCCCAGGGGAAAAGGAACTGAAGTTTCTTTTCAAAGGACTGTTTGAGCACTGCAGGCCTGAGGGTGTGAGCTGAGCAAGCTCAGTGCAGCAGCCCTTGCTGTGTCCTGTGCAGAGGCTCTCTTGAGGGCTGCAGGAGCTCAGGCAGGGGGAGCAAAGCCTTATCTCCCCTTCAGGATGTGGTTAACTTGTGTTTTCAAACACAGGGGAGGGTTAATGCTGCCTGGTGTGGCTGAGTCAGAAATGGTGACCACAGCATCCTGCCTGTAGCTTGTGAGAGGGGCATGAGCTGGGGAAGGTGTGGGCTGGGCTCTGTTCGGTAAGAACCAAGTTGGTATGGAAAATATCACTCCATCAAACCACCTCAAATTATTTTCTGGTGGCCCCTTCCTCCTATCCCTGAGTGCAAAAAACGAGCAGGGTTTCTTCTCTACTGATAGGAGCATTTTCCTCCCTCCTGCCTTCAGCAAGGACTCTCCTCACTGAGGCTCCTGAATGTGCCAGAGAGACACTTCCCTGCACAAAGGCTGCAAAAGACAAATTCAGTCAACAGGACATCTACAATATCAAAGCTGTGTTTCTGATCCCAGTGGGCTTTAGGGCAGTTGGATTTCAGCAATTTCCACCCCAGCTTCAGAAGAAAAAGCACAGAAAACCCACAGCACTTTATCCTAGTACATCTTTATTTTTGTCACTACTGCGGGAATCTAAAACACACGTGCAATACATTTGGCAGAAGAAATACAGGTTAACAAAGTAATTGGCATTGTCTAGTTGAATTAAATCACTCCAGACTCTACAGAGCTCTTCTTATCAGCAATACACTTTTTTCTTATTAAATCTATCTAAATCCAAGCCTACAAATGGCAGCTCCTGCGCTGGAATTGCCTCAGGAGTGCTAGACCAGTTCCACAGGCAGTAACACAACATGCCTGGGAAAGGTGCTTTTAAAAGGCCATCGATCTGCAGGGAGCACTGGAGTTTTCAAAGCTACTGAAGCAGGCTGGACACTGGTGTGCAAATGCCAGAAGAGTGGGGGGATCTGCTTAGCAGGAGGATAAAGATAAATCCACTCTCCTTGGTTGTCAGAGGAGAGGAAACAGCAAACCATTTAAAACTCTTCAGTGTAAATCAGCTGGCCAGGCAGGAGTGAACAGTGTTGCATGTCTTCAGGGGAAGGTGCTGCCTTGTGTCCTGGGTGGTCTCTGTCAGCAGCTCTGCCCCTGCTTGTTCAACCCCCTTGTGCTGCTGGTTCACGCTCTTTCCTGCTCTTCTTTGGGTTCATTCCCCATGTCTGGAAGAGCAAAGGGAGGTTTAAAGTACATTTAATGAAATTGGGCCTATGAACCCACTGCTCTATAAGTGTCTGATGAGGACAGATACACTCACAAAAGTTAGGCTGGGCTATCTTTTGTTGCTCTTCAGACACTTTAATTTTAAAATCCTCCCCCTTCTTCTCTTTACTCCCACATATTTTTATTTTGGGATCCTTGCCTTTGAATCCTTATTTGTCTGGATTTTTCTCCAGGCTTTGTGCAAGAGCAGCAAAAGAACAGCCGAGAGAGAACATGGCAAAAACAGGGGAGCAACCTTGGAACATCAGCTTGTGTGTGCTGAATGCGTTGTGTTCTGAGTCCTCTGCCCTGGAGAAAATACATTTCCATGCCTTTATCCCCCAGAGAGCAATGTAACTTCACATCGTGTTTGGGTAACTCACCTTGTGCTGAGGGCTCTGTGCTGTTGCAAACCTTGTCATTGGCCTCTGTTACTGGTTCTTCAGCCTTCTCTTCTGTAGCATGATAAAGAAAAGGCATTTTAAATTATATCCACCATTTATAGAGGATAAAAAAATGTTTAGATGAGATTTCTCATAGAACATTGGAGGAAAGTTCAGAGTGGGCCTCAACTGGTCAACATTAATTCCAACATTAATTTAAGGAATCAATTTCTCCATGCAGTTGCAGGAGACAGAGAATTCCTGCATTGTTTTGTTTTACTATTTGAATGACCTTCAAGACTAAAAACAACAGTCCCACCAAATGTAACAATTTATTTAATTAAAAAACCCTCACAACACACCCCACCTTTTTTCTTTTTTTGGTTTTAGAAAGGCTGTTCCAGCTTGTGCTGCTGCAAGTTTCCTGTTATAGGCTAAAATATTCCATCATAAGGAAATTCACATTTTAAAGAAATAGATTGTGTCTTTCCTCTTCTCCCCAGAAGAGTATCTCAAAGGAATTAAACAATTGAAAAACCATTTCTTTCAGATGCTTTGAAACTTATTTCATTTCTCCCTGCTGAAATCCCAAATGTCTTTCTTATTTCTGCTGGCTGCCCAGGGCAGTGCTGTCCAGAAGGAGGACACCAAGCCCCACAGGCCACTGTCTCCAGAAATAAGTGACAGCTGTGCCACCAAACTGTACCTGGCTGTGCTGTTTTCGTGCGGTCGTCAAATTTGGCCGTGCAGGTCACCTCTGTGTCTTTTGTCACCCTGACCACTTTAATTGCATTGTACAACCCCTGTGATGTCAAAATGGATGGGCTCTGTTCATAGACCACCTCCTGAGAGGGCATCTCCAAGCTGACGTTCTTTGTAGGGGAGTTCCTTGCCAAACAAGCTGCTTTCCCAGTGCTGTTGCCTTCTTCCAGTTTCTTTGATTTCATCACAATGACTTGAGGATCAAAAGTTTTTGAAATGTCTGAAAAGTAAAGCAGGGTTTGGACATGATTGATTTTACTGTAGGCTTGCCTGGGTGCTGAGTGACCCAAAATTCACACGTACTCCATCTGTGACTAATTTGTAGCATTAGTGATTACGTTCTGTGATCTTTATTTCTTTCTGCTTCTTCCAAAAGATAAAATTAAAGACAGAAATGGGTATAGTGGGATACTTAATAGGAGATTTAATCCCATAGGGTCACAACTACCTTTTGCCAAAGCTTGTGTTTGTAAGTGAACCCTTGATTTTATAATGGGCCTACAAACAAGAGGGGAACTTTGATGAATGCCACTCCAAGACTCCACTTATTCTGCTTTCTCAGCCATTTAATTCCAAAACATAACAGTTCTACCTGGATTGCCTTGCATATTCATGAGACATAGGTGAATACTATTTTTTCTTTTACTCTCCTCCCCACCAGATGCCCAACAGAAATCAAACACATTAACTTGGTTTGACCAGTTCAGTTGAATCCAACTTCTTAACAACTTATTAAGATTAAACTAGTACAGACATGTTGCATAGGATTTTATTTCATGCTTTTGTACCGTTCTCTGCTATCAGTGTTGTATTTTTAACTCTGACAAAATAGATAGTCTTAGGAACTTGTATGCCAATTTCCACAGACACTTTATTCCTCTTTAGACAGTCCAAGTGTGACTTTAAACCCAACAATGACTATGGCAATCTTATTAAGAAGCCTGAATAAGTGGATAGATGTATGTCCCAAAGAAATTCTGAATGATAGCAGACAGAACTTCCTTTGTGGAGTTCCAGTTCTTTGGCAACACTGAGAAGTTGAACAAGAATATTTTTACATATATTTTGTCTAGCTGCATGCAAAAGATTACACATAGAAAGTAAAATTAGTGACTGAAAAACATGAATGAGCGTCTGCATAAATTTTGGGGGAATAAAATATTTGCAAAGGGGGGAAATTAAAAAGTAGCAACTCAGAAAATGGTAATGTATAAAGGATACCTACTTGGCTCCACGGTCAGTTGAGTTCCATTCCCAAAGACAAGAGCAGCAGTAACTCACAGTTAAAATGGGTAAATCAAAAAGGGCTCACTTTGCTCTTCTTCCTCTACACATTTCCTTCCCAGCTGCACCATGATTGGCCAGAGCCTGTCAGTCCTGTGCATGCTGTGTTCTCTGAGAAGACTTTGAAGGGCTTTTCATGTACTCTCCTCTCCAGGCTTTGCAAACAGCCAGAACACAAACAGGCTGCTTCTCTGCAATAGCTCCCTGGGCTAGATCCTCAGCAGGCAATAATGTACACAGTGCAACTGTAGTTCAGAGAGCAGAAGATTTGTTTTATCTGACCCCAGAATGCTCACCTGAGTTCCACTAGTTTGCATTACCTGACAGTACAGCCGTGAATTCCTACCACTGCTTGCTTCTGGAAGGGATTTGTGCTTTATGTTTTGAAAAATTATTTGAACAAAAAGTTGTACTTCTCCTTCACTCTCATCTTACAAAGTCAAAGGAGGAGCCCTCTATTCCAGAAAGTAATGGGCCTTAGCATTCTTAATGAATGTTTAATCTGGAATAAACTAAACAGTACCAAAAGGAAAACCTTCTCTGTCCTTAACTGAGCCCTTAGCAGAATATGCCTGGAGCATCCCACAGTGGCACTAATGGTTGTTATTTTATGTCATAATGATTTGGGGAGTTGGCCAAAGATTGGAAAGTATTTGTGCTGTAAACAACTTAAAATGCATTTTAGTATCTCCCAAAGGAATTCAAAACCAAAAGGGGGAGGTTGCTCACATCCTGGAAACTTTGGCTTGAACTTCTTGAGTATTTCAGCAGACTCAAAAGGGAGTCTGATACTTAAGGCCCAGCATCTTTTACTATCAAAGATAATACCAGAATCTCTGTGCAGCTCTGAAAATATCATGTCATTAGGTAGAAAAGGAAAATCATCAAACAGCATGGAAAGATACGTCTTTCTTCAGAATGGTAACTTTGCTTGGGGTGACCTGCACCTTTTTTACACATCATGGAATTCCAAACAAAGATAGGAATAAGTAACGCTGCTTATAATCCCTACTCCCCACATTGGTCTTTTCAGAACCCACGCAACCTGGCAGCCAATTTTCTTTCATTCCAGGAGCTCTTGGATATGAGGCACTTGAGAGAATTTACGCCCAAGGCTACTTCACCTCCTTCCTGCTCTGTCCCCAGGGCAGTGGAATGCCTTACCTGGGGACACTGTCAGTGTGGTGCCAGTGTCCAACCAGAACTTCTCCAACCAGGAGTTACAGATCTGTCTCAAAACTCCTCATACTGGGAGCTCTTCACTGAGCTCTGCATTCCTGCCCCAAGTCAGTCAGTGCAAGCCCGCTGGAGAATTGGACACTGGACAGTGAATTTGGGCCAGAGTGCTGCCCAAAGTGGGAATAAGTTATCACAGGCTAAGCAGTGCCCTGCTGGTGTTTGGGGATCATGGAATAATGGTGCTGTGCAGAGTGAGCCCAGTTGTTCCTGGGAAACGTTCCTGAGCAGATCCAAGCTGAGGGTTTGGCTTGAAAGGCTGGCTGGGGAGCGAGTGCATTCAAGGGATTATTGCAGCTGAAAATCCTTTCTGTGAACCCAAACCTTTATTTTCCCTTGTACTCCCTCCTTACTTTTAAATGAAGTTCTAGAAATAAACAAATGTCACTTACTTGGTCGAATTATGAGATTCGTCCCTGGTCCATTTATCTTCATCACACTGCTAAGACTTATTCCAATAACTCAGTCTTACTCTTTCCTCATGGTGTTCAAAAGTATTGCAAATCATGAGATAGAAAGCCAAATATTTTTTCTAATTATCTATGGATGCAAGTCCATGGTAGGATCCAGAGATACATTTACTTCCAAAACTGAAAAACGATAAAATATTAATTGAATTGTTCAATGATTTTCAATTATTTCAAATAGCTTGATTGAGTATAGGATTTTCAACTTCTCTCTTTCTTCCACCTTTTAGAATCCCCTTGAACTCTTTTATCTTTCCAGGGTAAAAGGCATAATAAAAAGAATATTCTATTTGTCTCTTTAGTGATTATAGTCAGCCATCTCCTTTCTTTCCCAAAATATCTCACCTTTTCCCCCTCTTTTTGTTTTTGTACAGGTCCCTATGCTGTTTATATCACTGTGGTACTCTGGCCCCTGTACACAGTGATCTATTTCCTTGTAAAAACTGTCTCTGTTCAACTACACAGAATTTAGGATTATACAGGCAGTCACATGACCTCTTCAGTAGTTTCAGACCCAACGTACCACATGAAAAAAACACCTTATGGCTTTCAAGAAAGGATATAAGATAATATCAGAGAGGTTGAGTTGTAAATGAGAACTTGGGTATTACATGACACCTCTGAAAGTCTGAGAGAGTTAAGCTGGATAGAAAGCAGGAAAAGAATCAGAACTTTTCATGTTATATCAAAGCATTTCTGAAAATTCTCCTGACTTGCTGAAAGCTGTCCATTTCTTCCCCTTTATTTCAGTGCTTAGAAGCAGGAAGAATGTGACTCTGGTCTCTTAGAATTGGTTCCTGGGGTCATTAGTATCTTAGAAATCTTCATGGTGTTTTAGGTAAGAGGAGAAAGTAGACAAACTGATTATTCTTTGTTGTGTAGAGGCACTAAAACCTTGGGAGTGAGGATCAAAGAGTTGTTGTACAAGGAGATGTGCATTGATCAAATCCTTCATGATATTCAACTTCTGTATCATAAATTCTTGACAGCCAGAGCTGAACCAGCTGTGTTCCCTCCCAAGTTTGTGTACCTATACACTGGTGGGTGGAATGAGGAGAAGAAGAGGCCTTGACTCCATGTAAGCACTGCTCAGCAATAACTCAAACATCCTGGAATTACCAACGTGCTTTCCAGCACAGATTCAAAACATAGTTCTATTCCTGCTATGAAGAAAATTAGCCATACTCAAACCAAAACCTTCACATTCTTTAAAAAAAAAAAAAAAACAAACCAGAAC
>NW_005054963.1:27267-28992 GCF_000277835.1 Geospiza fortis
AGGAGTTAACAACACGTTAATGGTTTCAGGGTTTGCTTGTGGGAGACTGCTGTTGTTATTGCTGTAGCACCTCTGCATCTGTTTCTGCAAAAGACAGCCCAGACTAGTCTCGAGAAGTCTGGGAAGAGCCTTGCCTTGCAGCAACCACAAAAGATCTGGCTAGATTAAAGCCCCTCCTTCCAATTCTGCCCTGGTGCTGCCTGCATTTCAAGCACTGTGCCCCTTTCAAGTTCCCTCATGCTGCAGAAATAGGTGGCTGTGTCTGCAGCTGCTGGTGAGAGCAGTTGCAGCCACAGCTGGTTCCTGGAGGGGTCTGCAGAGCTGTTGACTCGGCTCTGGAAGGATGCAGCGATGTGCTGGAGTCCTGTGAAAGGATACTGCATCACCAGGTGCTGCAGCTCTTTGCCACGAGTCTGCCGGATCCAGTCCCACGCGTAGTTGCTGTCATTGATGGCCACACCAGAGATGTGGCAGGTGAGCCAGACAGACTCTGAGATCTTCCCTACTGTAGGGCCTGAGGCCTCTGTCTTCACCTGAGAAAGGCCACCTGCAGCCCCAGGAGACAAGGGTAGACAAAAAGCAACAGCTTAAGCAATCAGTCTACTCCACCATGTCCCCGTGGTTCTGCTTGTGATGTCCAGGATGCAGCAGCTGCAAACCCATCTGCTCAACAACTCTGTCTCCCTATAGAGCCTCAGATCTGGGAGAGACACACACAGCCTTCCTCATTCTCCCACTGAGCTCCCAAATAACCCTCTAGAATTCCCCATTTCCTCTGCTCACCCCTCAAGCAGCAAAACCCATGGGCTGGACTGAGAGGAGATGAGCTGTGCCCAAAACCACAGCAGGACTATTCACACACCCGGCCATTTGGACTGTAATACTGGAAACCAAGGGAAACAGGAAAATTGCTTCAAAGCTGAAGCAGTTAGGGGGAATGAGAAGTGAGTTGGCATGACACATGCCAAGAAGATAAACACAAAGGTTAGAGCTCATTTGGGGAGAGCAAAAGGTAGGATGTCCCTGTTAGAATCAAACAAAAAAAACTCTGTGCTGTGTCTACAGCAACCCTGAACATCTGGGCAACACAGGGCCCTTCCAGTTCCAAGGCAGAGAGCTGGGATGCTGACAGGTGGTTTGTGTTCAACCTCAGCTGGAGTTGTGTCTCTGTGCGAACAGCACAGAAGTAGCAGGCGGTATCCCCGACATGGAGGAGATGCAGGCTGAGAGATGCCACAGACAGGGAATTGTCCCTGGAGGCTGTGGCTCGACCTTCAACTGCTGACCCAAACTGAATTTGTGATGAGTAATGGCTTATCCAGGACACCCATTCGAATCTGCCTCTGGGTGCCTGACGGTACCACCGAACATAAGTATGCTCGAGGGTGAAGCCGGAGCCGTGGCAGGAGAGGGTGACGGAGTCCCCGGGCGCTCGCTGCCCTCCGCCGGCCTCCTGCAGCCTCGGCTGTGCCCAGAGCCCTGCGGAGGGAGAGCGCAGGGATCGGGCAGGGCGCGACTGCGGAGCGAGGGCGCTGTCCCGGTGCCCCGGCCGCAGCACGGTGACAAAACCCGCACGGTGACAAAACCTCATGTCCCCATCTGCATCTGCCCATGTCCCTGCTCATCCTTGCCGATGTCCCTGTCCCTGCCTGTCGCTGTCGCTGTCCCTCGTTCCCCCCGGCCGGGCTCGCTGCCCTCCCCGCCCGGCTCTCACCTGCCGGCCAC
>NW_005054963.1:30006-31571 GCF_000277835.1 Geospiza fortis
CCTCCAGTGCCTTTTAGTGCCACCCAGCCAGACGGACATGTCCTGCACCTGCCATTGCCTGACAAGAGCCCTGGGGAGCGGCTGCCAGAAAGAAATGCTGAGAGATCTGTCTTCCCCATCTGCTGGTTTTTGGTTCACTCTGCTGCAGAGCTGCTCCAAGGTGGTCTGTGCTCCACAGTAATACGTTGCTGCATCACCTGGGGTTGCTGCCAGGATCTGCAGTGTAGTCCTGACACTGTACAAAATTCCCTTAGAGTAATCTTGGAAACCTCCAGAGGTATCTTCATTGTCCTCGTAAATCCATTCCAGAGAGCCCCGTGGGCCCTGACGGTACCAGTACATGTTGGAGTCACTCATATCATCTGCCTCCATGCTGCACATAAAGGTGACTTGATCTCCCTCTCGCACGGTCATTTCCCTGGGGAGCTGCTCCAAAACCACCTGGCCAGTGACTGCTGCAGAGAGCAAGAACAAGCCACAGTCACTCCAAGATCCAGCAGAGGTCAGGGCAATGCTGGTGGGACTTTGGACTGGCACTGGATCTGTGGGAGGACAAAATCCTCCTCTTGGAAGCCAGCTAACAGAAATGGGCAGAGCTGGCAGCAGCTAGCAAGGCACACAAGGAAGGAGACACCACATTTCCCTTCACCCTGTTCCTGTGTCTGTGGGACCTAACCCTGTGGATGTTCCCATATGAGCTGCCCGTGATGATATTGTGCAGGGCTGTGGGCACTGAGAAAGGGAGTGAGAAGAGGACAGAAATTCTCAGCCTCTGGAGGTCGCTTCTGTCAGATGTTGGAGAAAGACACTGTCTCAAGGATGATCTAGTAGTGCTCCCAGGTACTACTCTGGCTAAAGACTTTATTTGTCATCAAAATAAAACTGTGTGTGCACAATGCCTCTTAGAGGTGTCCACTTAATGAAGGCTGGAGTGTCTCTACTCCAGACAAGTAATAAGGAAAAAGGGCTGAGATACAAGGAGAGGTACAGAGCAGAAATGAGGCTGTGCTGGACAGGAGCCCTAGTAACGTGCACTAAACCTGCACTTGCCCAAACTGGAGCCTCTGCAGTTCCCAGGACAGATCCTCCTGCACCATCAATGGTGCCAGCCCTTCTAGCAGCCCTCCCTCCAGTGCCTTTCAGTGCCACCCAGCCAGAGGGATGTTTCCTGCACCTGCCCTTGCCTGACAAGAGCCCTGGGGAGCGGCTGCCAGAAAGAAATGCTGAGAGATCTGTCTTCCCCATCTGCTGGTTTTTGGTTCACTCAGCTGCAGAGCTGCTCCAAGGTGGTCTGTGCTCCACAGTAACACGTTGCTGCATCACCTGGGGTGGCTGCCAGGATCTGCAGCGTGAAACTGAAGTGCTGCACTGATCCCACAAAGTGTTCTTGGAAACCTTCTCCATAGATATCACCCTCCCTGTAGATAAATTTGCGAGAGTCCCCTGGGCCCTGGCGGTACCAGTACATGTGGTAGCTTCCCAAAGCACCCCTCTCCAAGCTGCAGTGGAAGATAAATTCATCTCCCTCTCGCACGGTCACTTCCCGGGGGTTCTGCTCCAAGGTC
>NW_005054963.1:32231-33790 GCF_000277835.1 Geospiza fortis
CCCGTGCTCCGCAGGCACGGCTGGGCAGCTGGAGCCGGGGCTCAGCTCCGGCTGCAAGCGCTCAGCACAGCTCCCCAGAGCCCTGCAGAGCCCAGGGCCACGCTCAGCTCCTGGGGCCAGCAGCCCTTGCCTGCACTTACCTACAATGGGCAAGAGGCCCACACACAGGGCACTCCACATGGCCAGGCCCGCTCTCAGTGGCCTCTCTGCATCTTCTCTGTGCCTGCACAACAGCTCTGCCCACACCTGCCCTGCCTGGGCCCCTGTCACTGCTCTCAGGCCCAGGCCCTGCTGGTCCCTCCCTCTGCCTATGACAACACTGAGGGGGAGAGGTGGGGCACCAGGAGCACAACTTGAAGCTCTTGGTGCCCTCCTGGGTGTCTCTCACTGTGTGGTGCAGTAACAGACCATGTGTTGGGCAGGAAATGCTGTGTTGGGCTAAAGGTGACATGGTTCTGAGTGGCCAGCCCTGCCCTTTCTCTCAGAGAGTCTCGCAGGCTGGGACTTTGGAGGTGACCAGGGAGGCTGTCAGCTTGTCCTTCCCCTGGTCCTGGCTCTGCTGGGCTGCTGCTCCCACATGGGACACCCCAGGATCTCAGCTCGGCTTGGCCAGGGCATCCCTTATCCAAATTGCTCCTCACCCTCCTCCCTGCACTCTGGCCCTGCACCCTACTGGCTCCCCAGTGGTGACATTTCTCCAGCTGCCTCTTCCTCTCTAAGCCCTCCCGGAACCCTGCCCTGCAGCAAAGACAATCCAGGACTCTGCAGTTGCTTTGCATGTTCCACTTAAGAATTGGACCAAGGAACGCTGAGTGAGACTGGAGCCAGGCAGTCACCAGGCTGACTGCATGACAGAAAAACCTTGAACCTCCTCTGCAGAGCAGAACGTTGCAATTGGGACTCAGGAGAAGGAAAGCCTCAGTGCTGGGAAAGGAGCTCTTGATGAAAGTCCAGGATCGATGGTGCTGTGGGGGGATGGCAGCTGATTTCTTAGGAACAGCCCTGAACCACTTTGGAATTCACCATCTCCAAATTTCGGGTGCTGAGCCAGACCCGAGCTGGTTTGTGTTAAAGCCCAGCTGGGTTTCCTGTCCCCGTGTGAACAGCGCAGAAGTACCGGGCAGAGTCGCGGGGCTGCAGGGCCAGCAGGGAGAGATAAGCCTCGGACCGGGAATTGTCCCGGGACATCTTGGCCCGCCCCTGCACTGACTGGTCAAAATAAACAACTGTCGGATCAAAACTAATAAAGGACACCCACGCGAGGCTTCCTCCGGGTGACTGGCGGTACCATCGAATGTAATGATCTTCGAAGGTGAATCCGGATCCACGGCAGGAGAGGGTGACGGAGCCCCCGGGCGCTCGCTGCCCTCCGCCGGCCTCCTGCAGCCTCGGCTGTGCCCAGAGCCCTGCGGAGGGAGAGCGCAGGGATCGGGCAGGGCGCGACCGCGGAGCGAGGGCGCTGTCCCGGTGTCCCGGTGTCCCGGTGCCCCCGGCCCGGCACAGCCACAGCCGCCAGCCTCGGCCCCCAGCCCCTGTCCCCGGGCGCGCCCCGGCCTTTG
>NW_005054963.1:34030-35845 GCF_000277835.1 Geospiza fortis
GGACAGGCAGCGCCGGCCGCGCACGCAAAGCAGCGCTGCGCGCTTGGACATCGCCTTCTGCCAAAGGGACTCGTGAGCAACGCGCTCTGAAATTCGCCCTCTGTGAAGCACAGAAGGTCACTGGCATCCGGGGCTGCCGTGGGCAAAACGCTGCCCGCAGCTGAGGGAGTTGATGGCTCCTCTGTCCTCGGCGCTGCTGAGGCCAAGGTCGAGTACTGGGGACACATCTTGACTCCCCGATTTGTCATGTCAGTTGTTTTTAACCTGAGCAGGGACATAAGGATGCTGAGCATACGGTCAGGAAAAGAATTTATTCTTTTATACTTCAGCTAAGCACACGGCTGTGTCCTCACCTATTCCATGGCAAATCCTGCTGCAGAGAAATGCAGGTCAGACGTGACCAGTCAGTCTTGCTTACATGATCCCTGAGTGCTTGCCCTATGCTGGACCTCTACACCCTGGTGTCATGCAGATGGTGCAGACGAGTGGTCAGTAGTGCAGGAAGGTGTATTCTTTGAAACTCAGGCCCCATGCAGAGGCTGGAATTTCTCTGGAATTCTGACTGATTCCACTATTGGATATAGTTCAGTGTCTGGTTTCATTGGAAAATATGTCTTTTGGTGTTTTTCTGCTGTTATGGGGTATTCTGAGCTGGGAAGCGCTGCCTGGAGGTGGGTGATCGAGACAAACCAGCCCTATGGTCAGAGCTCCCCATCTCAGGTGCTGCTCTTTCTTGTAAGCAGGAGAATATTACAGTTACCCATTCACAGCTTTTGTCACTGAGGACTTCCAGAAATAACTTGTGCTACAGGAGTGTTGAGGACAACCCTGTGTCTTCTTCAGGCTATAAGTTTCAAAGCTGAACAGGAACCGGGGAAACCTGCAAATGATACAAAAAAAATTGGGTTGGGGAAACGAGAGGCACACAGAGGAATGAAGAGAGCTATTCTGCATGGGTTTGTTTTCTGTATTTGTGTTCTTTGCTGTATGTGTGGTGTGTGTTCTTCTGTCAGAACCTAGGGTGTGTTGTTGTTCTGTAAGGCTGCAGACACAGGTACAGGCCCCCAAGCTCTCTCATAAAGGCTCTGTGTGGTCATCAGACCTGATGCTGTTCTTTCTGGAGAGCCAGAAGATGAAATAAGCAAAGAGGAGCAGAAGAGGAGCCAGCTCTGTGGCTCCACTGTGCCAGTGGGAAGTCAGGAATTAATTCTTGATGTTGTTTGTTTTTTGTTGGTTTTGCCATGATTTCTCAACTCTCTGTCAAAACACACATTTTCTCACACCACTGTTTTGTTCCTCTCCCCCACGGCAGTGAGGGGGACTGAGTGAGCAGCTATGTGGGGCTGAGCTTTCTGATGGGGTCAGGGGCAGGCGGTGCCCACAGCCTTGTCCTGTTCAGTTCTGAACGTCCTCAAGAATGGAACTTGCAGAGTCTCAGGTATTTTAACTCAGTGTCACATCCCCCTCAACAATTTCATCTCCACGCTAAACCAACCCAGATGTCCCAGGCTCTCCTTATATGTGAGTGAGCAGCTATGTGGGGCTGAGCTTTCTGATGGGGTCAGGGGCAGGCGGTGCCCACAGCCTTGTCCTGTTCAGTTCTGAACGTCCTCAAGAATGGAACTTGCAGAGTCTCAGGTATTTTAACTCAGTGTCACATCCCCCTCAACAATTTCATCTCCACGCTAAACCAACCCAGATGTCCCAGGCTCTCCTTATATGTCAGCTGTTGAGCACCGTGTGAGACTTTATTTTCTCTTTGTGAGCAAAGAGCGGGGTAGACACGAGGCTCTTAAACCTCTTACTCAGAGGCTG
>NW_005054964.1:0-2763 GCF_000277835.1 Geospiza fortis
TAGACAAGGCCAGGAACTTATAGACAGTGAAGTAACAGCGAAGAGAGACTCTAAAAGTCAAAGACAAAATGAGATTTAAAGTAGGTATATTTTTATTCAGCCAGATGCATGTGGGATATCTTCCCAAAGACATGTGTCCCCCTGTTCACTTATGTTATCTTTTATCCCCTAGAATGTTACATATGCATCAAGCTTCACAATAGATCATTTCCTGGCTCCCCTCCCTCTTTGCTGTTTATGTTAATCATCTTATCAGTCCATTGTGCCTGCACAGTTGTCTCTGGTGGTCGTCTCAGGGGTTGTAAGGGATAAAGTAAAGTTGTCTTCCTCAGGGTTTACTTTCTAACCCTGCTGCCTTGCTCATGCTTACTGATCTTTTGGCCACTGTCCAAGCCAGGAGTCCAGATTCATCTGGTTTCAGGAACCCAAGGACACTTGTTATCTCAGTATCCTTGCATACAGTATTCTGTTCTTAATAAATATCCTTCCCCTTATCAGGCATCCTTGCATTCTTTCTTGCTGTTTTGAACGTAGTCCTTTCCCTTCTCATGCAACTCAGGTTGCAGCAAATATTAAGCAATGTACATCATTTATGTGCCTATTCTTAATCAATACCTCCTAATTTCTATGATTAATGTATATCCTTGTTGGGAAGGATGAAAGTTTGACAAGAAAGTCTCACAGACATGTATGCTTAGCAGAAAGATTTTTAAATGTAGAGTCTGATGAAGGAATAGAGTTGGAAGAAGTTTTGATATAGCAGAAAAGAATTGCTGAGCCAGTCTTACTGGATAACCAAGAAGGCAAAGGGTGTGTTAGTTAGAAGGGGTTTTTATGACTTAGAGCAAAGGATAAACCCACCTCAAACAAGAAGATGTTTTTACCAAGCAGAAAGATAGTACAGGCAAACAAGCCTGCTGATATTGCAAGTAGAAAAAAGGTCTCAGAATTTTCCAGTGCAAGAAAACTGAAAAACATCTTCTAGCTTAAACTGTAATGTACTAACTTTTAGTGGTTGGGGAATAGTAACATGAGTATGGTAATTATAGTAGTTATGATAGGCTATAGATAAAGTTAAGGTATAGATTGGTTCTACTGTATTAAGATGCTAAGGAAAGAAAAGTATATAATGCAATGTAACCAAAACCAAAGGCCTGCCTGCAGCTGGAGCTGACAGCTCTAGGCACAGGCTCTGTCGCCCACAACTCTGGACTGCTGAAACATCTTGGATGTAATAAACTGCATTTTGGAGAGCTGCCTGGAGTCCCACATCCCTCATTTTGGCTCTTACATATCCTCTAGTTTCTGACCCCATGTTTCACTCTTAGTTCTAGAAACTGTTTCTTCGAAACACGGACTATTGCTCTGCAAGGCTGTGTTACATTCCTGAACCTAGAGCAAGAGAAGAGAGATTTAACAGAATTAAGGAAGAATATCTTTTTCTTTCTTACGTATAACAAAAGTGGGAGCGTATATTAGAGTGCAGCATAGAGTAGGCTCTCAGAATCTCTGCTGGTCAAAGTGACCCCGAGATGCATTAGAAAGTCTCTTTTCCCAGCCTGGCAGTCGAAGAAGCAGTCAGAACTCTTCTATTCTTGTTCTCAAGGTTGTTTATTATTTCTTATCTATAAAATTCTTTCTCCAACCCGCCAAGGTCTGTCTGGCAGGTCGGGTTGAGGCACACTGCCCACCTCAGAGGCGGTGTTATCTTTTTATATTAAAAAACACATGTTGATTATTTACCATAACTTCCCACTACTTATAATCTATGTTAGACAATGAGCTTCTACTCTAAACCAATTTAAAACCATTATTACCCAGAAGATGGAGGCTAGGAAGAAGAAGGAAAAAGGACAAGGCACATCCAAATTCCTCCATCTTGGGACCCTGAGTGTACATTCTAAAAACCTCAAGAATCTATTTTTCACTCTGTGACAAACTAACTATTATTCTACCTAAACTTTCTTGACTTATAATTCTTCATACAAAGGTTGGTAATTATTTTTTCCAAGGGCTAAATCAAAGGCACAGGAGTTTTGGGTTCTGTGCCAAGGTCTCTGAGCCCCCCAGGCAGGGGCACGAGCCCTCCAGGGCAGCCAGAGGAATTTCCTGGATTCCAACAGTAGGCTATACAGGAAGTCTGCACCTTCCAATTGCCTTATCCAGTGGGGAAAAAGATGAAGGTGATGCAGTGAGAACTTAGGATAAAAAGGGGGCTGTGTCCTCAAACCATTTCAGAGACCCTATGGGAAATGCCCCAAAGCCTCTCTATTCATTTGAATAAATTTACAAGACTCCTCTGTCTCCTTTTGGACATAAACATGTGGCATCATGGATTAATTTTTCTAACAGCAGCAACTTGCTGCGGGGTCTCCCTGTGCCCCCGAAGCTCTGCAAGAGGTGCAAAATGGTTCCCAGTGGCTCCCTGTGTGGTACATACTGCCGGGTTGCCTGCAGCGCTCTGTCGCCTGCCCAGGGCTGCCCGCGGCCTGCGGAGCCACCTTGCTACAGGTGCGGGCAGGGCCGGGGCCCCCTCTTACCAGCAGACGAGGGAGTGTGGAGTGGACGGGTGCGGGACCATGCACTATTTTACGCTGTGTGGTGCTGCCTCCTCCATCTCTCCATCTCCCCTTCTGCTCACCCCTGCACACAGCCCACAGGCGTCCGCGCTCACCGGCCTCTGGGACCCCGCCACTCCCACGGCTCTTCTGGTGGAGCCACACCCCGGCTCCGCCCCGCTCTCGGCAGGGCCCCGCAACGCGG
>NW_005054964.1:2926-11613 GCF_000277835.1 Geospiza fortis
CGGGCGGGGCGGTCCACAGCCGGGTGTGCGGCCTGCGGCAGCTGCAGCAAGGGGCTGCTGACAGTGCCGGTGCTGGTGGTGAGAGAGGAGAGCCGAGGTCGGCATTGCCAGGACAATGAGGGCTGGCTGCCTTTGCCAATGTGAGAGACCTCTCACTTAAAAAATTTTAAAGGGTTTATTAAACCTTAACAAAAATACAGCAGAAGGACGAAATAAGGAAAAAGTTGAAGAGCTGGGAACTCCCTTTGTGGTTGCCTACCACGTGGACCGTTTGTCTTCAAGATAGATGCTAAATCTTTTATACCCCTGGGGGTTGCATCAGCCAACCTTGGTCCTTCCCAAAGTCTGTCAGTTAATTCTTCTTTGCTGTTTATTGGTGGAGATTGCCTTCTTGTAACTTGATTGGAGGGTCAGGTGTTGTCGTGCTACGCTGCCTTAGCAACAAGCTTTTCTATTCCAAACTACCCTATGTAAGGGACACTTGTGCGTGCCTTCTTTCTACTTGTCTTAGATAACACAGGCTGTCTGATGGTAACAATACAGAGGAGGGGGAAAAGGGAACCGTGGGAGAACAGAGGACATCTAAATTACAATAACATAACTATACATCACTAAAGCTTCTCTTAATAATCACACAATATTTATCTCATTATCCATCTATAACACCGTAGTGTGGGCAAGTCACAGATTCCTCTTCTCCTCCCAGCTGAAAAAGGGGAGAAAGGAATAAGAAATGGAGTGCCAGAGCTGTATCCCATCAGGTTGTGTTTCCCTCCTTCCTCTTTCTGTTTGTCTGTCGGAGTTTGCCTTAGAATCCTAAGGCCTTTTCCTGTGCAGGGCTAGGAGGCAATGGTTGCTCTCAATCATTTTGGTGATGAGTTAGTCTTTTGTGTGTGTTCTGTGTCAATTTTCCCTCTTTCTTCTGGTGTCCCATGGCTCTGGTGGAATGGGGGGGTCTTTTGTTCCAGGCTGGGAGAATTGCCAGCTTGGGAAGCTTTTCTAGAAATCAAAACTAGGCTTGCTCTTGCTGTTTCTGCAGGTGAGAGCAGGACTTGTACTCCCAGTGAGGAGTTGGGATTTGTTGGTCAGGGAAGGCACAGAGGCTTTCCTGCCTTCATTTGCTGCACCCTTGAATCTGTGTTGTGTGTGGCTTAAGTTGGGGTCTGTGTTTGAGACAGGAGTTGAGAAGTTGTATTCTCTTGTTGCGGTGTGACCGCTTTTCAGTTCATGGTTTGGTTTATTATTCAAGTTATAATTTTAATGTTCAAGTTGGTATGTTCTGTTCCCCCCAGTTATATGTTATAATGGTTCTGCCTCGGACTCCCTCCCTGTCTTCCCCCTTCTACAGTTATGTGTCAATCCCCCGGTTGTCTAGGGAACACCCGCCATTTTGTATCAGTTCTCCTGTCAGTTTGTTATCCCCTCCCATGTTACTATGGTTTCTCCTAAACCCCTCCTATGTTTCCCCGACAACTCCCCTGTCCATCACTCTCTGCCCACACCCCATCCCTAGAACCCTCTACTCTGGGCAGGGAGTGATTGGACCAAGAGTTGTTTCCCCTCCCCAACAAGTCCCCCATTTGGTATTGTGTTATGTCAATGATCTTTCTCTGTATGTTCATTTGCCCAGGGGTGATTGTCTCCGCCCTTCTGGGACCCCTTAAAACCTCGTGTAGTCTCCGGCCCTGTGGGCAGTTCTCTGCAACCATCCTCCCTTCCCAAATAAAGCTGGTTCCTGCTGCGGAGGATTGCCTGCCTCCTTTGTCTCCATTTGTGCTGCCTTCGTTTCCTGCTGCTGTCTGCCTGCATTGTAAGGTGCTGCATTCCCCGCCACGCCGCGAGGGAGAGCACCTTAGGCTGCTGTACGCCTCGCCTGCCTCCTGCTTGGAGCCACGCAGCAGTCACACCTAGGCTGTTGGCGTGCCTCTGTGGGCATAGCCGGGCTCAGACATCCTGCACGGCAACATTCTCTTCAGGAGGTGTTGCCAGTCCTGCATCCCTGCCTGGAGCTGGGGTGGAGGGACACAAGGGTGTTTTTGTTATTTCAGACTCCTCCTTGGGGAAGGAAGTGACAAACGGAAATGCCTGCAGGGAAGGCTGTTTGAGCCCTGTGATGTGGTTACGTGGTAAGGTGAAGGCTATGAGAAAGTGGGAAAGTAGCTGGACTGCATGGGTTGCTGAAGATGTTAATTAGCTTTTACCTTGAAAAAAATGGCAGGGAATAAAATCCTTTCATATTTGCATTCTTGGCTGATTTATGCAAGGAGTTTAATACTAAAACTTCTGTGGAAGTTGCCATTGAGTTCATAAGAGATAGTTATGGGAAGCAGAGGCAGCTTTTGAGATGTGTGAATTTTTTTGTCCAGCTTAAGCTTTCCTAATTTCAAGGCATTCAGGTAGCCTCTGGTTCCCTGTTTGATATGTCTGGTTGATTAACTTTTTTTCTGAGATGGTCCCCTTTAGCAAATAAAGAATTGCCTGGCTTAAAGGTTTGCTGGAAATTCTTTTGGCTGTGGAAGGTTGAAATGCAGGGATGCTGCTGTACTAGGCTCCTTGGTTGCTTTCTGTGGAGAACTTTGAAAGCATAATGTAAATTCCAGTGTTTTTTGGAGAAAGCAGGGCAAGAAAGTTGTTGATGGAATGGACTTGTCTTTTGGGAGCTTTTAGCCCTGTGAGCACCCATGAGATGCAGCTATGTGTGAGGGCCAGGAGAGAGTTAAAAAGTAGCAGTGGGAAATGCCCTTTGGAGGTGGCTGCTTGAGCTGCTGAGCCCTGGGGCAGGCTGTGGGGCCATGCTGCTGCTCAAGACAGATGTCAGGAGTGTGACCAGAGTTCACCCAGCCCAGCCTTGCTCCACTGGTGCTGGGTGATGGGGGCAGGGCCCAGGGGATGCTGTCCTGGCAGAGGGGTGTCTTTGTGAGATGTCTGTATGGGCTGATCCTGATCCAGGCCTGCCGTGATCCCTCTGCCTCCAGCAGGAGTTAAAGCTGCCCAGCCCCGGGCAGAGCAATGGTGCCTGAGCGTGAGGGAACTCACAGGGACAGAAGGGTTGGAAAGGGCATGTGAGACCCTCCCTTAGACATCGTCCCTGTCCGGGAAGCTCCTGTATTACATTACGATTGTAGGTTGGAAACAGACACACGACAGGACTCGCTGAGGATCATGTGGCAAACAACAAATATTTATTATGGCTGCCCCCCTTTATAGGGGGTTCAAAATTCCCACACCTGAACAACTGATTGGTCGGGGTCTCAGCACTGCCAAGCCCTCTGGCCAATGATATGTCTGCATTCAGGATTGAATGGGATTGGCTGGGGTCCCCTGTTTGAGTTCAAATCCATCCTAACATTGCTCACTTAGGGACTTGTTTACTTCTCTTCTACAACAAACTAGGCCTGCCAAGAAATTGAATTTCTTTTTATAGCCAGTTTTATCTGTCCAGCTGCAGACCAGCTGTGCTATAACATTCCTGAACACCAAATGAAACTCAGGACATCCTGGAGTTTGGTTTTGGTTTGGTGTTATATTTTTGGTTTTTTTTTACTGGGACAAAGGCTAGTTAGTTTTTCTTGCTAGAAGGAGCTTTTTTTCTTGTCACAGATCATTCATAAGATGTGATGGTTTTGCAGCCAAAATCTTTCTGCTATGTGTGGTATTTGGTGTTTTTGTCAGACTCATGTAAATTGTAAATTCTATTGTAAATGTCATTTTGAGTTCTTGGAAACTGTGTTCAAAGGCGCACAAGTATTTCCTAGTCTGTGGAAGTTTCTTATTATTTTTCTTTCTGTTTGGTTTTGTGAAGCAACATTGGTTTTTATTTCCATGTTCTGTAGTTTAGCGCACACAAGAGGTGTATTGAGCCTTTGCACACCAAGCAGTGTGAGTGCACAGTGGTTCATTGGACTTAGTTGTTGTCTGTGAAAAATGCATGTATTTTATGATTGGCTTTTTGCAAATATTAAAATGAGTATTATATGTGTTGTGAAAGTAATGCTGTATTAATTCACTTAAGTACTATGTTAAATATTGCTTTAGGTTATAAAAATTGTTAAAATAGAAACGATGCTATGTAAGATACTTTTTTTAAAGAAGGGACTCACAGCGAGATAGCAGCCACAGGACGCCTAAATCTTTCAGAGGAAAAGAATTTATTGCCCTCTTATCAGAAGAAACGAACTTCTTCCCACCTCAAAGGCGCTGTTAGGATTCAGAGGAAGAAGTTGACGATGACCAGACAGAATCCTGTATTTGAATGGAATTTTTGCATCATGTATGAAGTGTATGAATATGCAACAGGCTGTTGGTTTTAAGGGTTAATCCTTTGTTAATGGGGGTCCTTTTTCAGGCTCATGATGCCCAGAAAAGGTACCCGGATGTCTGTAACTCTTTGTTTTTATTGTCTCATATTGTCCTAATTCAAATTGTCCAAATTATTATTACTCTAATTGTATTACTATTTTTACAACCATTTTATTACTATTAAACTTTTAAAATTTTGAAAACAAGTGATTGGTGTTTCTCACAATTTGGTAGCAGAGGATGGTTCACACCTCACTGTCAGTGCTTTAGGAGAGTCAGAGTGGGGAAGGCGTGCCCTGCCTTCTTTGGCAGCCTCGCTCTGTCTCTCCTGGAGTGACCCACAGATGCAGGTTACGATCTGTGGACAAAAGGAGGCAATAAAACAAAGAGAAGGGAAAAAGGCTCCCTACAACCGTGGTAATTGGCCCCCTAAGACTAGTAGTGCGCACGAAGAACCTGGTAAGGAAAAATGATTGGTAAGTATTTCTCGGGGGGGCAGGTACGGAGGGATGAATGTGTGTGAATGAGAGGTGGGCTGGGTGTCCCAGACCTGCCAAGTGTGTGCCGAGTCTCCCATGCTGCGTTTCCATCTTTTCACAAGAAAAATGGCCAGTAAAGAGATGAAGTGAGTGATAAGAGAGGGAAAGAATCCCCCAGGGTAACTGGGACTGGGTCTCAGGGAGGGGTTGGACCCCTCGGAGGTAGGGAGCAAGGTTTCCTAGCCCAATCCACTAGGAAATGGGACAGGAGGGGCCCCTAAAAAAAAAACCTGCTGGGTTGAGGGATTTATATTCCAGGAGCATCCAAGAGCAGGGTTGAGCAGAATTTTGTAGGAGTGAGGATATGCCCGAGAACACCCAGGGCGGGACAACACAGATAGATCGAGGGAAAAATTTTTGCCCAACAGGATCCAGGGTTTAACAACACAGCCAGATTGAGGGATGAAAAAATGCCCAAGAACGTCCAGGGTTGGACAACACAGCAAAACAAATTAAATGCCCGAGAGCATCTGTAGTTGTACCACACCTCTGGGTTGAGGGACAGAAAATGCTCAAGAGCATCTGGGGTTGAACAATACAGCTGGATTGAGGGAAAAATACCCAAGAGCATCTGAGGTTGGACAACACGGCAGGACTGAGGGAAAAAATTGCCCAAGAGCATCTGGGGTTGGACAACACAGGTGGGTTGAGGGATATCCAATAGCACCGGGACTGGCCAGTAACACCTAAACTTGTAATAGGTGATGTGAAAGTAAAAGGTACCTTATTGTTGTTTTGTTGTGTGTGTGAGAGTGAGTCATACACAAAGTCAGCCTCAACTTCCTGGGCAGGTGGGAAGGGGGCGGCAGTGGAAAGAGGAGGGAGTGACCTGCACACCAAGCTATTGTTCCTGGGTAGGTGGGGACTTTTGGGCCGAAGAAGAGTGAATGGCCTGCACACCAGGCTATTGTTGCTGGGTAGGTGGGGACTTTTGGGCCGAAGAGAGTGAGTAACCTGCAACCCAAGCTAGTGTTCCCCGGGTGTGTGAGAAGGCCATAGATGAAGAGTGTGAAAGACATGCAGACAGCCTCACAGGTGAATGGGCACTGGAGGCGACCAGAGTCAGGGCCCTTCCAGGAGGCCTGGAGATACTGAGACCTAGAGGCCAACCCCAAGGTGAAGGGGGGGCCACAAGGACCCGTGATTTTCTAGTGACAGGGATCCACTTTGTGTCTTGAAGGTGTGAAAGAATGTGTGAAAGAGAATGAGAAATAAAAGTGAGTGAATGTAGACAAATGAAAAGTATAAGTAATGTGGATTGTGCATTTGAAGCCTTACCACATCTCCTTGGAGGGAGGTGTATTGTATTGAAAAGCAGTGTGAGAAAAAGGGGTTTTTTGGGTGTAAGTAGTTGAAAGAAAGTGGTATTTAAATTGTTGGTAAATAGTGAAAAACAGAAGCAGGGGACGAATAGATAGAATATTGAAAAATGAGACAGAAATTCGGTAAGGTGGATACAAGAAAGAAAAGTGGGAAAAAATTACCAACAGAAATACCTCAAGATAGTGCTTTGGCAGTTATGTTAGCAAACAGAAATACAACTCCTTGCAAAATACAGGGTATGCAAAAGTTGATGAAAAAAAAACCCACCATGCAAACTTGTGAATTACATACTTTAAAAAGAGCATTAGAATATTTAACACAAAAGAAAGGAGTTATATATTGATTCAAGGTATGCCTTTAGAGTAGGACATACCTTAAGAAAAATTTTAAAAGGGAGATTACTTCATTCAAGAGGAAAAGGATAAGTACACGAGAAACTTATTTTAGAGGTCTTAAAGACATTAAAATTACCTAAGAGAGATAGCTATAGTACATATTAAGGGACACCAAAAGGTAAAGACCCCAGAAATAAGGGGAAATTTTTTGGCAGATCAAGAAGCTAAAGATGCAGCAGAAAATTGAGCTGAAAGAGTTAATATTAACTCCAAATGAAGAGAAATTAGAAATTCCAAAGTTTAGGGAAGAAAAAAAAAAAGGGGGGGAATTAAAACAAGGTAGGTGGCGAACAAGATAAATCAGAGAAATAGAAACATCTTGATGGAAGACAATTAGATAATAAAATGCTTACTAGAGAATAGCAAAGGACATGTATCAAAAAGCCCAGTGGGATACTCACGAGTTAGCTTGTCGACCATTTCAAAGTATCCAAGCAGAAGTTTAAATTTGTTAAACTCTGGATTTATTTGTAAAAACCGTTTAATCCAGAAGAAAAAGAGTATACCACATGCTGGGGAGGGGGGAGGTTGTAAGAAAATAACATTTTTGAAAGGCAATAAAAGAAAAACGGTGAAAGTATAAGGTTGGGAACAAAATATTACCTCATCCATTCCCATTTGTTCCCCCACTTGTTCGCAGCTGCACCACCCCCCCAGCCCCTGTGCCGGCTCTGGCACAGTCCGTCTGCCTCAGCCCCGCCTGCCTGGCCTGCAGCGCCGGCTCACAGTCCGTCTGTCCCAGTCCCGGCCGCCTGGCCCGCGGCCGCTCCGCTGGCCGTGCCGGGGGTGGGGGTCTGTCCTGCTGTGTGGACTGTGGTTACTGCGCTGACCACACTGAAAGGGGGTCCCGTCTGTCCCGTCTGTCCCCTCCCCAGCTGCCCTGACTCTGGCCAGCTACCGCCACTGCAGCCGGGGTCAGTCGCCTGCTTTGTCTCTGCCAGATCAGCCACCATCAGCCATGTGGGGGCTATCCACGCTCCAGCCCGGTCTGCACCACAACATTCCCCTCGGGTGATCTCGGCTGCAGACCCCGCCTTTGGAGGACTGAGACTTGGAGTCATGCTGAGTCTCCCCGTTCCCTCGGTAATCACAGCTCTGGCTTGCTCAGGGAAACTCTCTAAAATAATCACCTTATCGAAACACTAAAAGTTCAGTTAAAAGAAAGCTCTCTCCTGATTCTTCCTAAAAAAATACGGGAGAAAGGCTATAGAAGATAATCAAACTTAAGAGAAATAGGAAAATGGTCCAAGTAAGCGAAAGACCTGAAAATCTTTAAAGAGATAGGCACAGAGGATGAATAGGGAGGTCATAAGCTCTAATTTTTTTTTTTGAGGACAAATACCATCTAGAGCCTGTGATAATTTTAAAAGTGGGTCCCCAAGAAGAAGAATTGAAATTTGTAATAGACACAGGGGCAGAGAGAACCTGCCTGTAAAATATTCCAAAAGGGTATAGTGTGAGCAAATATATAGTGAAAGTAACGGGCAAAAAGAGAAAGTTTTACATTTCTGGTCATTAAAGATGTGGTAATTGAGAGAAGAAACTAAAATTTAGATGGGAGATGTCTTATTGGCAGGGGGCAGGTAGCAATTTATTGAGAAGAGTCTTACAAATGCAATTAAGAATAAGAGTTATATCAGAAAATGAGAAAATGACAGCTAGAGTTTTAAAATTAGGCCAAGAAGATGAAGAAAAAAAATCAACAAAGTTTGGGCTGGAGAAGGAAATAGGGGACATTAAATATCAACCCCATAAGGGTTACAATTGAGAGAGAAGATTGTCCCATACATGTACGTCAGTATCCTGTGTCTTTAGAAGGATGGGAAGGTTTGAAGCCAGTAATAGAAGGACTAATAAAGGATGGGGCATTAGAACCTTGTATGTCTCCTCATAATACCCGTATTCCCCCAGTAAAGAAGTCCAATGAGAGTTATAGACTAGTACAAGATTTAAGGGAGGTTAATAAAAGAACTCAGACTCACTACCTAGTGGTAAAATATCTTAGACGCTTAATAAATAAAAGTAGCTGGGAACCCAACCATGAGAAAATTGCAAGAATTTTATTCCTTCTCCCTCCCTCTTCAAAGAGGGAGATCAGAAAATTACCTAGATTATTGAAATATTATAGATT
>NW_005054964.1:12997-21362 GCF_000277835.1 Geospiza fortis
GGAGGGATGAGGGTGTGGCCGAGGCCTGAGGACCAATCCCGACCCAGTCAGAGAAGAACCCTCTGGAACCTGGGCCGGGTTGGGGGGTAACTGACACACTGGGGGAGAGGTGGGCACACATGACAGGCAGGGGAACTGCGGCACCGATTGGCCGACCTAAAGGGAGAGAGGAAGAGTGACTGGAGCAACTAGCTCAACCGGGGGAGGGACCTGCAGGGAATGAACCAACTTTAGAACAGGATAAAGGAGAGGGGGGGTGGAACAAACCATTGGACAATACAAAGAACCAAACCCGTACAATTACTGAAAATCAGGAAAAAACGAACGCACCGCAACATCTCCCCCTTCTTTACACAAAAAAAGGAAAAGAGGGGGGACGTGCGGGCAAAGAAAAACAGTCTCAAATTTGAAAGTTCATTCAAGTCCGGCTTGCCGTGGGCTTTCCATGATGACAGGGAATGGTGGCGGCGCAAGTCCCTGAAACGGTAAGTCCATGGAGTACAAGACATCTGCACTCAGCGGCGGGAGCGGTTCCATCTCTATGTATTCGGCGGCATCCATCTCTGGGTCTGCTGGTGCAGGAACTACAGCCGCTGGACTTACGGATGGAGCTGCAGCTACAGACTTGGAGACCAGATTTTTAACTAAAGACCACAGGGCACAGAGAGCAGCAAAAATCATCACGAAAATAATAACATCTTTCAAAAGAGAACTTGCCCACCCTGAGAGGCCTAGGTACTTAAGAGCACCTCCGAACCAGTCCTCGTTATCAACCTTGACTCCGTGCACCATGTCTGTCAGCTTTCGAATGGAAATTCTCGTGTCCTCCGCCCTAGATGTTAAATTGAAGCAGCATAGCCCCTCGCATTCCTCACAGGTGTGATGATGTAACAGGAGGAGGAAATCGATTGCTGCTCTGTTCTGCAGCGTGGCGCGCCTTGTTGTTTCCTCGTCTGCTAGGAGGTCCACTAGGGTAGCTGATGTAAAATTGGCGTGTTTCAGCACCCAGCACTTGAGCTGGCCCAATTCCCCGAGTGCTTTGGCTATACCTGCCCAAGGGAGCAGTATAGTAGTAGCCAAGGAGCGGGAGGATCCCCAATGTGTTATATCCGAATCACAATCGGGGCCTATTTCTTCTAGGCCCCTCTTTTGGCGAGCCAATCCGTTAGTGTCATTCTTTTTGATCCAATCCATAATTTGAGGTTTGGTGGGCGAGAACAGGGTCAGCTGCCCGAATGTACAGGGCCCTCTGACAAAACGAGGGGGGATGCCTACCCACGCTCAGTCCCCACAAATAAAAAAGATACCACGCGGGAGTTGAAACGCGGTATTATCTAGGGAGGTAGGAGAGGTAATAAGAACCGTGGCAAGGCACCACTGCTTGGCCATGAACTGAGTCTTGTGTTGGCGAAAGATATTAAAAGAGCCGTTAGCAGGGTCCAATTGCCACGGGGGGGAGAACTGAAAACATAAAGAGGCCGGGTTGGAACCGAGCAAACCGAGTTCCTGGGGGTTGTCCTTCAGGTGGGGGAGGCTGCCGACCCCAGATGCCCAAGCGCTCCTGGGATACTGACCAAAGCTCACCTTACCATGAGGTGGGAGGAGTGGGATAAAGGCAGTTCCCAGGGGCTCGGGCAATTTTTCCGGCAGCAGAGGGATCCCCACAAGGCACGCCGAAAGGGGGCTATCTGCGGCATTGCCGTCCAGACAAATGTGATCTTGACCCATGGAAGACGCGAGAATTTGCCAGACGTTCGCCCCCGGCTGAGAAATGACCCACTGATGGCATGGTGGGACGAGGACTCCAATAATGATGGCAAGAGTCCAGTTCCAGAGGGCGGGTGCCGGAGGACTGGCTTTCAGGGTGTTCATAACTGAAAAATATGAATTCAAGACAAATTAGAGCAAATTAACAGTTCCACTCCCCACCTCAGGACAGGTCTAGGTCAAGAGAAAAGGGTTCGGCCTTTTTACGCCGCCGCCATTTGGCTACCGCTACCTGGGATGGAGCGCCCGGTGTCTTGGCACTCCGTGGAAGAAAGGGGCGCACGAACTTAGATGGGACCCACTTGAGACCTGAAGGAGTGGACACGCAAGCATATCCCCTCCCCCAGGTCACAAGCTCGTGCGGGCCCTCAATCTTCCACGTCTCAGGGTCCCGGACCAGGACAGGGGGCTTTTTCTTTAACTTTAAATCTTCATGATAACCAAAATGTCTGATGATGGGGGGATCTAAGTATTCAAAGGAACAGTTTAAAAAGTTCAAAGTAAAAAGTGCTCTTGCCAACCTGGACTGGGGGGACTCCACCTTCATCGCCGACTTCTGGTGTTCTAAGATATTTTCAGGCTCTGGTGGGTCCGCTCCATGATTGCCTGCCCCGTGGGGGAGTGGGGGATGCCGGTGGTGTGTTCCACTCCCCATTGCTGCAGGAACTCCCTGAGCTCCTTGGAACGGTACGCCGGCCCATTGTCAGTTTTGATTGCCTTGGGGATGCCCAGCACCGAGAAGGCCTGGATGAGGTGTTTCTTGACATCCGAGGCCCTTTCGCCTGTGTGGGCCGAGGCGTAGGCAGCACTAGAGAAAGTGTCGACAGACACATGCACATACTTAAGGCGACCAAACTGTATGACATGTGTCACATCGACCTGCCACAGCTCGCAACTGGCGAGCCCTCTCGGGTTGACCCCAGCAGGTAGGGAAGGTAACTGGTCCCGCTGACAATGGGGACATGTCGCCATGATTGCCCTGGCCTGTTCCCGAGTGATGTTGAACTGGCAAACTAGGCCTGGGGCATTCTGGTGGTGGAGCTGATGGCTGATCTTAGCCTGGCGGAACACATCTGGGAGCGGCGCTACCTGCACAGGGGCCGCAAGGGCATCCGCCCTGCGGTTCCCTTCTGCGATGAAGCCAGGCAGGTCGGTATGAGACCTTACGTGCATCACATAAAACGGTTGCTCTCGGTGGGAGATCAGCTGTACCAATTTCGAGAGCAACTTAAACAAGGCCAAATTCTGAACTTCCTGAAGAACTGCGTGTTCAGCTCTCGACACTACACCAGCCACATAAGCCGAATCAGTAATCAAATTAAAGGGGGTATCTTTAAACTTTTCGAATGCTCTAACGACTGCATCCAACTCAGCAATCTGAGGTGAGCCTTCGACCTCGCTAACATCTGACTCCCACTGCTGAGTCTGAGGGTCTTTCCAAGTCACTACGGACTTGTGGGATCCTCCGGATGCGTCTGTGAAAACTGTTAGAGCCTTGAGGGGTGTTCTATTTTGGATTCTTTTTAGCGATAATTTAAACTGGATGGTCTTATTAAACAGTGGGTGAGATGGATGTCCCACCTCGACTCGTCCAGTGTAGCTGTCGAGAGCGAACTGAAGACTCTCATTAGTTCTCAGGAGTTCATTAAACACCTTAATTTGGAACTTCCATCGGTGGTATCAATGGGAATGTGAATGCGCGTAAAGTCTACACCTGCCAGCTCCCTGATCCGAGATCGAGCTTTACGGATCAGTTCCGCTATCAGCTCTTGTGGCGATGTCATTCTTTTGGACCTATGGTGGCTGAGAAACACCCACTCTATTATTAAGAGGGGGTCACTCAAGCCTCGGTCCTTCTTCCCTCTACTTCCCGGTGATTTGGGGGCTGCTGAACTCCTGTCCCATTGGAAAGTCAACCCGTGGAGGTGTGGCAGCCTGCCCAAAATAATAAATCGAAAGGGCAGGTCAGGGCGGCAGCGGTGAGCTTGCCAAGATGTTAACAAGCCCTGGATTTTCTCCAGTGCGGCCTCAGCCTCGGGGGTGAGCACCTTAGGAGAACTGAGCTCCTCTCCCCCTTCCAATAACTTGAAAAGGGGGGCCAGGTCTTCGGTGGAAATACCTAGCCAAGGCCTCACCCAATTTAAAGATCCACACAGCTGGTGGACATCCGCCAAGGTCTTAATATGCGGTTTAATAGCCAATTTTTGTGGAACAATGGTCCGCTTACTATTTCAAGGCCGAGGTATCTCCAAGGCGGCATCCGTTGAATTTTGTCGCTCTGGAGTTCAAATCCTGCCGCAATTAAGGAATTCGTTACACGGGCAAGCACGTGGCTCAGGAGGTCATCATTGGGGGCACACACCAGCACGTCGTCCATGTAATGATAAATATAGACATTAGGATGTTGGTCTCGCACGGGAGACAGCAAGGAAGAGACGTACCACTGGCAGATAGTTGGACTATTTTTCATTCCTTGCGGAAGGACTGTCCAGTGGTATCTCTTCCTTGGGGCTTCACGGTTAAGGGTGGGCACCGTGAAGGCAAAGCGCAGGGCATTGTCGGGGTGCAGGGGAATTTGGAAGAAACAATCTTTGATGTCTAGCACGGCCAAATTCCAATTTTGGGGGAGCATCGCGGGGGACGGCATCCCTGGTTGAAGAGACCCCATATCTTCAATGATTTCGTTAATTTTTCTGAGGTCATGGAGGAGCCTCCACTTGTCTTTGTTGGGCTTCCGGATGACAAAAATGGGGGAATTCCAACAAGACGTGGACTCCACAAGGTGACCCCTGCGGAGTTGCTCCTCCACGAGCTCATTGAGCGCCTTCAATTTTTGTTTGTTGAGCGGCCACTGCTCCACCCAAACTGGTTTATCTGAAAGCCAATTCAGTTTCTGAGTGGGGCGCTCCTCTGTGGCCGCTACTGAAAAACCTGGGGGGCCAGGAAGTCAATTTTGGCCCCCCACTGCTCCAAGGTGTCTCTTCCCCACAGGGGTTCCGTATAATCTAAAACGAACGGGCGTACTTGAGCCAATTGCCCATTCGGCCCCATAACTTGGACGACACTCTTTGATTGCTGAGCCAATTGGACTCCCCCTACACCTCTCACGTGTCCAGGCGCACTTTGCAATTCCCATTGTGACGGCCATTCCCGAGTGGGAATGATCGTCACATCTGCTCCCGTGTCGAGAAGGCCTCTGACTAGCACACGGTCATCACCCCTTTTAACCACGCATGTTAACTTGGGTTTGGTCTTCCCTATATGCTCGACCCAATTGATGGAAAGCGGGTCCTTTTCCGCCCCCCGGTCGGTTCTTTTTCGAAAGGAGGGGAGCCCTGAACATTCCGCTGGATCGTCGGGGTCCCACTCTCCCATCTGTATATAGTCAATAAGATCGACCGGGATAGCTTGTGCAATGATGGTCCCCTCAGGGAGGACCATGGGTGGATTAGTGCAATAGATCTCTATATAGAAGTGCTGATGGTCAGAGGCCGAAAGTGCTGGCCAAACATGAATGTTCCATGGTGTGTGTTTTGTGTCCCCAATGATGAGGTACCTGTTGTCCAGGAGGTCCCAGGTGTTCGGTCCCTCTGGCGATCTCGAAAGGCAAACAGGCTCAGCATCTCGCAGATGTAAGGCGCGGGATAATTGGAGCCTGTAAGGTGAGCACAAAGAAAACGTCATTAAAATTGGTAGGTGTGGCCTACCAATAATAAAGGTCCTGTCCGGGAAAATGTCAGTGTTGGTAGCGGTAGAAAAAGTTTCAGCTACGGATGTAATTAGCTGAACTGGTGGCGGGTCCCCCATTCTCCCCTCCCTGCTTTTGGGTGTTATTGTATTGTCCCCGCCCCATTTGTGTCTCCGCGCAGGAAGGGGGCTGTGCTGGCTCTTCAGTTTTTTTGTGGCTCGAGTTTCCCTCGGGCCTCCCCCTGTCTCTTGCTCCTTTTGAATTCCTGGAACTCGGCCCGCCAGGGGCACTCCGGCATCCAGTGTCCAGTTTTGCCACATAGGTGGCATGGCGGCATCTCTCGTCTCCCTGACCCGGGTGTAGCTGGGAAAACAGCGGCCTCCTCCGATTCGTCGGTCTCGTTGCAGTGCTGTTCTAAGACTGCAACTTTCTTAACAATGGGTTTTGTGGCAGGTCCCGTCCCGGCAGCAATCATGGGTGCTTTAACTTCACAGGCGTCCAACATGTCTTGCAATGTCGGTGGTGGGTGGATGGGCAAGCTGAGTAATACAGACTTACAAATTTGATTAGATCTAGTTAAAGCAATTTCCCTTACAAGAGGTGCCCTAGCTTGTTCCTCTAGAACTTGTTGTTCCACTGCCCTGCGCACACGCTCCACGAACAACGAAAACGGTTTGTTATCATGCTGGAACATCTGCGTGTACGAGGACAGGGGCACTGCTGGTCTCAGTCCCAGGAATGCTGCTTCTGCCGCACGTGCAGATTTCTTTAGGTTTTCAAAGGAAATTTCGGCGGCGGCTACGTGCCCATCTGCCCACCTGCCCCTTCCCATTAAATGATCTTTTGAAATTGTCTCCCCCTCACTATCGGTAGCCAACATAGGATCAGACCAAATGCCGGGCAGCAACTCCGTTACCCTCTTTTCCCACCCCCTCTCCCATACCGAAAAATCGGTGGGATTTAAGAGGCAGGAAAAAAGGGAACGGAGATCCGCAGGTGTTACAACAGCTTCTACCACTGTGGCCCTCAACAATCCTCTAAAATACTCATTTTCCCTCCCAAATTCCTTCTGGGCTTTACATAATTCACGGACCACATTGTGGGGAATCGGACTCCATTGTGTGGTAGTGCCGCCATTGAGGCTAGGATAGTAGGAGACAGGCGCAGCCGTGATGGTAGTGGCCGGCCTTTGTTCCCGCTCCCCCTTGCCCCCGCCCCCAGCCCCCGAATCCCCGGTGGAAACTCCTTCCCCACTAGCCCCCGATGAGGGATCGTGGGAAAACATGGCGGACCCGTGGGAACTGGATGCGGGGGCGTGGGAAACAGGAACTTCAGGGGCAGGGCTCTTGGTGACGCAGGCAACAGGGGCGGGACTTCCGGTGTGACAACCCTCCGCCCCTTTAGGGAGGTCTTGGGGCGGGCACGGACAAGGGGGCAGATTCGGAGGAGGGGCCGAGTATGAGGGAGGAGCAATGGGTGGTTCCAGAGGGGAGGGGACAGGAGCAGTGGGAGGGGTTGGAAGAACAGGGGCAGGGTCGAGAGGCCGGAAAGGGTTTGAGGTGGGGAGAAAGGGGTTCTGGGAGGAAGAACTTGGGGGAAACTGAGGCAAAGACATTTGGCGCCATTCTGCCACGCGGTCCCCACCATCTTGGCTCTGAGAGCCATTCTGTGATGTTAAGCAGGTGCCATCTTTGGTGGTGGGGAACTGGAACCGCGAAACGGGGGGAGCAACGGGACTCCCAACTGGGAAGGAGGGTGCCGGGGAGAAGGGGTTTAGGGAAGAGCCCGCAGCGGTCTGGGCCCATGGACCGCTACGAGGAGGGGGTCCCATACTCTGAGAGGGGCCGGGGGAAGGGTGGACACCCCGCCCGGTGCTGTCGGGGGCTGCCGCCCTCAGAGGCTGGGATCTCGAAGGGACAGTGGGGAAGGCTCGGAGTCTGGGGTCTCGGGGAGCGGGAAAACCGGGATAACACTGGCTGGTGGGCGGATTTTCTCGTTTCTCCTTGTCTTTTTTCTTTTCTAATGCGAGTCTAATTTGAGTTGCCCAATATAACATTTTCGAACTAGAGGCTTCTCCCGCTTTGACTGCACTTTCCAATCTAATTTGCACTTCCCGCCAAAATCGAAGGCTTTGGAAGTTCTCCGGAGAAGCCCCGGAGAAATTCGAGAAGATCCACCTCACCAGCACCTTTAACTCCTTTTTATTGAACGGTAACTCGGCACTAACCAAATAACTAATAACCTTATAAACAGCCTCCTTTTGAGCCGTTGACAGACGCGCACCCATCGTGATGTTACAGGACGGCTTGCTCAACCTCGACCAACCGCAACCGCAAAAGGAAACTAAAGAAAACGCAACACCAGAGCCTCGAAAACCCCCGTCAAGGGTGCCACGGCCACCCGACTGAGAAGCAGCTCCGGGGCTCGAACACAGCACACCGGAGCGCTAGATTTCCCACGGAGGGGCTAAAAACCGACAGGGGGGGTAAGGGGAAGCCCGCTGCCACCAAGCCGCCTGCACCCCCAATCCGCCAAGAGGAGGGGAGGGAGCGCAAGGGGAAGGGGAAACGGGCACCTCACCAATCCCAAGGCTCTGGAAATGAAGAAGGGCTGCGAGCTGGTCCCGCTGACTGGATCCACTCCTCGGTGCATGGAGTCAGGGATCCGGATCCCAGGAGCGCAATCTCCGTGAGCAGAGATCCGCTACTACGGGGCGGGCGAGCGGCCAGTGAGCTCCTCGGAGCTCGTCCGGGGGTCTGAAGCAGTCCTGGACCCAAGGTCTTCGGGCTCTTCAGGCCCCACGTTGGGCGCCACGCCCTGCTGGAGTCCCTGCCCGAATTTCCCGGCTAGAAAGCGGGCAGCACAAGTCCAGCAGTCCTGGGGGGTGTCGAGCAGCAGCAGCAAGCGGGC
>NW_005054964.1:21624-22830 GCF_000277835.1 Geospiza fortis
GGAGGGATGAGGGTGTGGCCGAGGCCTGAGGACCAATCCCGACCCAGTCAGAGAAGAACCCTCTGGAACCTGGGCCGGGTTGGGGGGTAACTGACACACTGGGGGAGAGGTGGGCACACATGACAGGCAGGGGAACTGCGGCACCGATTGGCCGACCTAAAGGGAGAGAGGAAGAGTGACTGGAGCAACTAGCTCAACCGGGGGAGGGACCTGCAGGGAATGAACCAACTTTAGAACAGGATAAAGGAGAGGGGGGGTGGAACAAACCATTGGACAATACAAAGAACCAAACCCGTACAATTACTGAAAATCAGGAAAAAACGAACGCACCGCAACACTGTGGAGAAAGCTTTCAGTTAAACCCAGAAAGTTTGGAAGAAAAGCGAATGGTAAAAGTTAATGCAGTATTATCTTTCTTTTATTACTATGCTATTAAGAAGTCTTTTCCAGGTACTACTGAAGTAACGATTGGAATCACGGAAAGGGAGTGGATTCATGCCAGCAGAATCAAAAGACTTGTGAAAAAACCTGAAGAATGGACTATAACATTTAAACCAAGTGATACCAAACTGACTTTCCACTGGGGACTGAGTGGTAATAGTTTGAGAAAACCCAAATGATCCAAGAAATGTACAAAGAATAACACTGAATTAAGAAATAAGATGACGCTTATATCACTGCTTTCGAGCACTACCTGAATAAAACATCTCCTCGAGGGAGGAATACTTCAGATAGAAGGATCAAGACTGTTTTTGTATTCTGACCTTAGCCTGTGAATTGTACGGGGGAGAAGGGGAATTACCATTTCCATTAGTAAACTTTATTTGATTCATTCCAATACTGGACATGCTAGCTGGGTTATAAGTAAATGCTTGAATTGTGAAAATAATTAGTATTGTAGTTCACAAAATTTATGCTCTTATTGCAAAAAGTGTTAAAGTAATAACTTTGTTTTGTGGATGGGAATTATTAGTGCCTGTTGAATGAGAGATACCTGAGGAACGGTAGGAGACCACAGTTAAAGGGCGTCAAAAACAATTTGCCTAGAAATTAGTTAAGAGAAAGTGACAAGGAAAGAGAGGGCAAGACCAGATTGGCCTCTGTATTTCGCCACTGAGAAGATCAAATACACCTGCTGTAGGTTGCAACCTCATAGGCATGGGAAGTGGGAGTATAAGCCATACTGGACCTCTGTTATTCCTGTTT